>NC_049983.1:3737818-3826288 GCF_000003815.2 Branchiostoma floridae
ACCTGGTAATCAGGAATTAATCTTCCCTGCATGAATAGGAAACATCAGCAACGATTTTGTTATTCCCACCTGAGAGCTTTATTAGTCTGTGGCTAGGGTAGAAATGTTGATTATTCAACGTTTTCAGCATGTTAAGGTCTGAAAAACACTGCTGTAAAACACTGTTGTTCTGTTCGTTGGAATTGCATGATATCTTTTTACATACTTTTTTTTAATCATCCAATGAGAAATTACAAAAAATATGCCATTAATTTTTAATTGGTGGTTAATTATTGTGGTATTTTGTCTCGAGCTTGATACGATGTATAAAGATTTAAGTTGTTTGCTTGCATATTTTGTGTTGTTCCTAATAATATGTGATTTTATTGAGATGCTAGTTCTTTGTTTTTCTTGTCATCGTCCTTTGAGTACCATGTAGGCGTTTGTCACTCATCAGATCACAAAATTATTAAATTCACAGGATTTGTTTCAAGGGGAGGGGCACTTTCTGCTACTGAAAATTGTCGCTTCACCCACACATCACAACTTCAAACATACCACACAAATCTGCATAATACTGACAGTTTCTTGTAATTATCAAATGCCACTGTTTCTGCCTGATTGGCTATTTGTAGCAGTGCAGTCACGGGTCATTTATTCTTTTTTTTCATTCAACTTATACAAAAAATTAATTTGTTTGTATGTATGTATGTGTATATTGCAGCATATGCATATATCATGCATCTTTGTTGGCAACAAGCTAAGCTGTTTCTTAAATTTATCAAATAGAGTTATATTGTTTGGCTTAACTGATATAGGAAATTTAATGAATAGTTATTTCTTTGCTAAACTGCCATTGGAAAATTTTCATTGGAATAATTAAAACCATTGGAATTATATTTTTTATAAGTTCTCATCACACACTCTGAATGTACACACAACGCCACAGAACAGTCAGAAGCTGAGCGGTTACAACATTCAGACATTTTATTACAAAACTCCTGTAACCTTAACAGTTATTGGCTCTTACGGTACAGTACACAACTGTACATCATGCATGGTGGTTACAGTACTAGTATCCGTCATATTTGGGTTTGTATTGAGTAAAAAATGTTTACAATTCTAATACTAGTTTTTACAAAATTATGCATTGCTTATGAGAAAGGCAATATTTTTCAGAACATGTAGGTTGTTCCCTTTCAGTAATTTGCCTTTTGTCAAGCTACACACACAATACAATAACATTAATTAGGCTCTCCACCAAGGCTTCCTCAAAAGAGTGATAGAGGAAGAAGACGTAAGAAAGAAGAAGAAAAAGAACACACCACGAAAAACAATATTTTCCCAAACGGAAACAAAAATACATAATATGCATTAGGTTTCATCTATTACGCATGTTTGCGTAAACATTACAATATCATTCAATGTCTTACACATTATTTTTCACAGTTTTATATCTTTACTTATCAACATCACCTTATTGGCAAACTATCTTCTACAAGAAATACATTGTAAGAGATCTTCATGAATCAACTCTCATACTTCCACTTAAATAGTAGAATCATTCAATTCCTTGCACATCACATTGACCAGTCCGTATTTGCTGGTTGCTCCTTGACATATACTTGTATTCATCAACATCAAATTATTTACATCATTGAAGTCCACATTAACTTTGTAGTAGTGCAAGATATCAGTTGTATTAGTGTTGCCTTGTGAATGTACACACGTATAAGACTAGCTTCTACAAGAACTCACATTTTATCTTGTAAGCATTTAAGACCACAAGACAGATTTCATATACCCCTCATGCTTACACCATTACAGTATTATTTAATGTATTACACTACACTTTGATCAGTTCAATTTCACTAGTTGTTCCAAAGCATTAAATTGTGTTCATCAACATTCATTTACATCATTAAAGTCTTCATGAACATGGCGGCATTGCACAAGATTAACGACACCATGGTCAAAAGTGAGTGGTCAACAGTTCACAATTCTCATGAGAATTCTCCTACATTTCTTTTAGATGCACTTTGAAAGGAATGACTCATCTGAAAGTCCCAAAGCAACTAAACGTTGAACATGCTGCATGTCACAGTTAACATCACAGTATATAGTATGTAGATAGGAATGGAGGGTTTTTAATGGCAATAGCTCACATTGCCTTGTAGTCTATACATGGCACATATGAGACTAACTCTCTACATTTTTTTGCTTACGAGGGCAAATGTATTCCCTACTCAATGACAAGCATTAAGATGGTGATGGCTGCAAGGTTAATTTATCATTATCTTTGATATGTTGCTTCACCATGTTTATGACGATTATCATTTAACAATATGCATGTTGTAAAAGATCTGTTGAAGATAATCAGGGCCTTATGAATTGCTACAGTGCATAATGGCATTTTGATATACATTGTACGTGGAGCACAGAACAAGGTATATCAGTTGAGGGATCCCAACTTGGCATACAAGTACATGGTTATGGTTTGTTGTCCAATAGGTAGTTATCATGTACTATGTTCGGCCTCTGGATTAACAGGTCCCGCGTTCGAAACCCATTGGTTGTCGGACTAACAGGTCCCGCGTTCGAAACCTTTTGGTTGTCGCTCATCCGACTTGCGCGATTCATGGCATGAACGGGTTCCCTACAATTGTTCACATTGCACTTCTGTTGAGGAGCAGGAAGACTTGTCATAAATGGAAGTGAGTGAGAGAGAGAGACGGAGACAGAGGGACAGAGAGACAGAGAGACAAAGAGAAGCTTGGTGGAAATCCCCATTACACTAGAAGTCAGTTAATTGCACAACAGATAAACGCACACTTCTGTTAATTGCACGGAAACACCAAATCCCGTGGTGGCGTGGTCTAGCTGGAAAGCTTTTTGCACCATCCGGATGATTGCACGAAATACGCTTACAATCAAATGGGGTGTGCAATTAAACGGCTTCTACTGTAGTAAATACTTTACCTAGTGATTTTCCCTTCTGTACGAACAGTAGAATGTTAAGTTTGTTAATGAAGCTTAGATTAATCTAGATAAATACTTTGTAGAACTGAATTTCTTTTTTTTCAAACTTGGAGTCCAATTCGTGATGCTGTCTAACTTCCATATGAGAACATTCACTTTTAAACAAAAGCTGAGTTAGAATAGAATCAAACTCAGTCCATTTAAGGGGTGAAGTATAAAAGAAAGTATTACGAGTACAAGGTGTAAAACTTCTTTTCCTGAATTGTGTTTCTGACAATGTACAGTTTCTGTCTTCAAATAATTATGTGAAGTCAAGAGCAGTTTCTGGCCACAGCTACTTGTAGCTTTACCATTAATTCTTGCAGATGAAGTAGCTCAAGTGACACCCAACTTAGTGACGATAGGAACAAAGAATTTTTGTATCATAAAATGTACAGGTCACAGATTTCTTGTTCTTCAGTTTGATGTTGACAAATGCTTCACACATGATTTACACAGCATGTATTATTACGACTAGTAAGACTTTGGAATTTCAGAACGCTCCCTTTCTTTTACCAATGAATACCATGAATACAAAATGATGTCAACAGAAGACGGGCATTACCATTACCATTATACAAACAGTAGAGAAAACGGATCATTTGAAATCACAAACTTCATTTATGATAAAGATTATATATCTTACATCAAATTTCACATAAATTGGAACCACCATATCATTGTCTCATCGATATCTGTTTGATATCAGTTTGATAATCTGCCTTCAAGTTTGAATGCATTTAACAACATATTACCTTTAACAAGAAGGAGTTTTTTATATAAGATATTTGACTTTCTCTTGATAAATTAGATGATATAAATGATATACTGTTTCTTTGAGAACACACGACCAGAAAACTAAAATGATTCACACACAGCTGCTAGAGATGTGCATACAGAGATAGTTATTAGTACCCTGCTATCTTCTTATGTGTTTTTCATCTCTTAAGCTCGGTCCATTTATCCAGGAAAAGTGAACTAGCATTTGTACATTGGGTTTTCAATACTCTATTCAGTCTGGATGCTGCCCAGTATAAAAACAATATCACATTTTTAAGGGGAGTGGCATCCAGATAATACTAGCTTTTGTAAAAGGGTGCAGAGGGTTATGTTTAAAGTCTAACAATTTCTTTTAACGGCCAGGATTTTCTAGAGGGTACAGAATAGTAACATACATGTAGATGTTCAATCCACAACATATGTTAAATTATGCAAAAGGACTTCAAGAGAAATTTCCTATCTTTTATCGCAGTCAAATTTGGGTGGTGTGCTTTATATTGAATGTCATTTGAGCCAAAAAATGTTTGTTTTCATGTTTTAGAACCATGTGTTTTACATGGCAGCTCCATCCAGTCTCATTATGATTAAGATTTTTGGTTTTATACCAAAAATCAGACTAGTCATAAATGTTTCCATCTCTATTGAACAATTTTTTTTTCTTCATTTTTTTAAGAAAAAAGAAAATCACACAAAGAAAAGTTCATTACAAGGGTAACCAAATACTTCATGTTGACAAATACAAATACAAGTACACAGGAGTTCAAAGACCTCATACCTTCTGCAGAATGACATTGCCGACTATAGAGTGATTACGCAAAAAGTGCTAATTTCTGATAGATCTTATTTATCAGTCGATCATCTTCTCTATCACATTTATCCAAAGTATGGAATAAGGATATCAGCAAAAATGCAACTCTTAAAGTAGAGTTTTCTAAGTAATTATGCAAAATGGGGATCTGATTTGCATGATTTATGTCCCATAATCAGCTTCCAAATGCTGCAATTATCCATCCACAACTTCTCGAGTTATGCTGTCTCATCTACAAAAAAGATGTACACAAAGAAACGGCACCAGCTTTGTTTTTTATTCTGTTACAGAATACCGATGTTTGTTGCTGGTGATGCCGTTAAAAGAAATAACCGTTACGGTATAGTACAATTTCGTAATTGTGCAAAACTAATTGGTGGAAATGTTAAATGGAAACCTCAAAATTTGGGAAACAATGGAAAGATTGATGTCTGTCCAATTTTGTTCATCAATCCTTTCTTTTTTTGTACTTACTGAACCTGACAGCGTGCGGATGTCGGTTCATAGCTGTTTGTCTCGGGGGAGTCTGGGGTGTCAGTTACTGCCTCTCTACGGTCATTCTGGCTGTAGGCCGGAGACCTGTCAGCACTGGCCGCAGTGGACGGGCAGATGTAACTGATTCCCCGACCGGTGGCGGCATTGCCACGACCGCGGTCATCATAGATGGCGGACTGAGTACCCGACTCAATACTGGGCAGGGTGGCAGGCTGGTAGCTATTGGCCACAGCAGGGGACTCTGAGGAGTTGCAGAGTGCCTCACTATGGTCATGCTGGTCATATGTGGTAGACAGGGTGCGCTCCTGGTCAGTGGTCAGGGCAGGGGAGTTGTAGCAGGTGCCTTCCGGGAACCAGAGCCGCCTTTCTAGGGTCGCGCTGGTCATATGTGCTGGACAGGGTACGCTCTTGGTCAGTGGCCAGGGCAGGGGAGTTGTAACAACGTGCCTTGCGGGAAGGCTGAGCGGCGCTGGCATTCTGCTGGTAGGCAGAGGACTTAGTAGTACCCGGGTTTGGGAGAATGGATGGGTGCTGGTAGCACTTTTGGCCGGACTTGTCGCGACCATTGGGGCCATAGGCAGCCAGGACGGCGCCTTCCCTGTTTGGTGTCTGACGAGGGCGCTCGGTGCTGTAAGGGCGGGACGGCACGGGGTGTGTCTGCGCGCGGGCGCGGCCTGCGTACGCTGCGCAAAGCTTCGCCAATCCGTACGGGACGATTTCTGATTGAGAAGAATCTGCCCTGCGCAGATCAGGGTGGTCCTGGAAACCACCCTCAGCGTAAGGGCTGATGACTGATTCTGAATCATTCAGGCTGTCGTGATCATTAAAACCACCCTCAGCGTACGGACTGATCACTGACTCATCCATGTTGCCTTGATCTCCAACAGGCCACCTGGAGCAGGCAGTGATCTGGTTACCGTTACGGGACGGGCCTGTAGGGTTACCGGGGGCTTCGCGCCTGAGCCTACGCCAAATGTACATGGCACATACCCAAACTCCCAACACAGCAAGTGGCAACAACAGACCAATGACTGCCGACACGATGTACCACTTGAGGTCTTCATAGCCATCATCGCTCACGCCTGTGTACAGTGGTGTAATGCCAATGCTTGTCAACGGCAGTGTGGTGCTGATGATGGTTGAGGATGGTGCCGTGTTAGTGAGTGAGAGTTCTGTGGCTTGGGGTGTTGTTATGCCAGAGTGTGCGCGCTTGCTCGCCATGAAGACGGCACTGTGGGAGCCAGTTTCCGAAGAAACAGTACAAGTGGTGGTCTGGAAGGCCAAGGGCTCGGCGGTCTCAAGCCAAAGGGTGAATCTAGTCTTCCCTATGTAGTTGGAATACAAGCTATCATTTCCAGATTCCTCCAACAGGTCATAAGATCCCATACATTTCAGCCAGCCCTCGGCCTTCAGGTCGGTCACCATTCTCACGGTCAGATTGCCTGTCGGCAGAATGTCGTGTGTGGTCGTGTTTGTGTCGTACGTGAAGCTAACCGCATGGTGTAAGCCGTTAGGGAAAGCACATGACACTACGGGTAACTGCTCCCAATACACGTCGCCAACGGCTTTGTACTTGTACGCAGCGCTGCCTTCAACACTCACGATCTCTACCAGCGGCGCTGGGCAGGGCAGTGATCTGGGACTGATCGCGGGAGGATTTGGGTTTAATGCCGAGGCGAGGCAGCCTGTGCCGAGGGGAACCCGGATTTTCCCGATGAACTGCTGCTTGAACTTCAGGATGTTTCCCTGGTGTTCATACAGCCAGTCGTTCGCGCAGGTGCAGCGCGGAGGATCATCCAGAGGGATACCTCCAAATGGTAAAGCCCTTCCTTCCAATGGGATGGTGGCAATCGCATTTCCACGCACAACCATAAAGAATGGAAATGACGATCTGAACCAACCACCAGACAGGAAGGTCAACCTGTTGCCCGCCAGATTTAGGAATCGAATTTCCGTGTTTGAGTGAAACGCGCCCGCAGCGATGTGGAAGATTCTGTTACCCTCCAGGTTCAGGACTTTCAGCCGCTCAAGACCGTGGAACATCCCCGCGCCGATCGCTGTCAGTTTGTTCTCAACAGCGCGGACATGTTCTACGGACTTGATCGCCTGCAGGGTCCCGGGTGCTACGTTAGAGATACGGTTGGCACTTACGTCAAACCAGCTCGGCTGCACTCCCTGGAACGTGTCAGGTGACAGGGTCAGGATCTGGTTGTCCACAAGGATGACGTAGGACAAGCTGGGCAACCCATCCAAGCAGCCAGCCTGCATCAAAACGAAACGCAATGGCAATTAAACAAAATGTTGAAATACAGAAATATAAATTTTCTTCACTTCAAAAACATATCAAACTGAGGAAGTTATTTACTAGTCAATGTACAAAAATTTATCCAAAACATACCGGCAATAGAAAACTGGCAAAAAGTGCATGTTCATCTGTTTCTCAAAGCTCACCTCCAGATGTGTCAGCTTGTTCTCCAACAGCAGAAGATACTTCAGACCATCCATCCCAGCAAACGTGCCGTTCCTCAGAGTATGGAGATTGCTCCGCCAGATAACCAGGGTAGACACCTGTGGCAACTTAGCAAACGCCCCTCCCTCTATCTCCGTTAGGTTACAACCCACAAACCACAACCTGCAAACTCTACCACAGGGGATCTGAGAGAGGATCTCTGCCTTGTCAGGGTCAAGCTTACCGACGTTGTTGTCAACGATCATGATGTTGGTTCTGGCGGGTGGTAGGGAGGGGTTCTGAGTGGGACCCCCCTGGGTCGGATTTGTTTCATTTGAGCAGACCTGACAGGATTGGAACACCTGACTCAAAGAAACTGTCTGAAATGGACCTTTGTAGCTGGAAACTTCACGTGGGTATTTGGTCCACTTGTACCGGTACGCTCCAATGTCATACCGGTACTCATGACCATCACTACGGCTGTCACCTACACCGCACTTTGCCACGGACACCCTACGGCAGCTTTGCCAGCTATCAGCATCTATACGTGACACCAGGAGCTGCAAGAGCAGCAACAAGCAGACTTTTGTCGCTAGCTTTCTTACCATGATCAAATTTAGCCTTCATGCAAGATAGAGATGGGGTACAATGGCAATGCTATATCATCATAAGGAAACAACTACAAAAGCGTTACCTTTTGTGTATCCCAATTCTGCTCATCGACAGAACCTAGACAGCGCAGAAAACAGACGTTCTCTCCAGTGGTGCAACAGCGCTCTGACTCAACAAGATTACCTTTCCACATGACTAAATTCTTTGTTTTTTTCAACACGCAAGCGCTGACTTCCCCTGAGAAGAAAGGCATTCCTAGGTCCCAGGTATTCACGTATGACGTGTTTCGCCATATTTGTTCTTATTAGTCTGAACGAGGAAAACAAGGAACCTATCAATGATATGCCTTTGATCACATTTTCCCTTGCTGCTACCATGGCCCTGTATTTTCAGTGGATATGGTTAGCTATTATAATCTGTATCATATTGCATATTGTCATTTCAGTATAGACATTTGGCGAAACAAATCAGCTAAATGAATGTTAGACCCCATCGGTTGCTAAAATGGGGTAGAAATTTTCAAGACTTGGTAAATGATCTGCTATGTTTGAAAATAAGATTGTCTAAACGGATATATGACAATCTTTTCTACTGGATTATGTTCAACATAATGCAAAGACTACCCTGCAATTGTATTTATCTTATGTATGTATTTTGTCGTAATTGCCTATGTTTGTCCTTGGTATTGTAGCGTTTGTATTTTTACGCTAGGAGGCGTTTTTGTAACATATCAGCTACTTTCAGTCACAGTACAGACCCCGTGAATCTGTCATGATCTTTTTAACCCTATTCAGACGGGGGGGGTGTGCTTTTGAGGCCTGCGCCAACTTTGTTGTCCTACAACGCCAGAACGGCTTACGCTAGAGCCACCAAATTTGGTGAGTTTTCCTAAAATATTGTTGGCAACAACTTTAAGAAGTTTGACAAATTTTCATTTTTGTGTTGCCATGGTAACCGTTTGTTGACAGGCAGTTTTGCCAAAAATCACTATTTTGGATCAAGATACTGTCCAATACGTCTTGAGGTAGGTTGCTTATCTTGATTGCCCTTCTTTTTATGACATCTAGCGAACTAATCATTTCTAGGTGCTCTCCCGTATTGAACGGAAAGGCGTCGCTGCAAAGCCAGCAAACGGTTTCAGCAACCTCCTCCGGCGCTGCTATGCGGCCAGCAGGGTGAATCATCGAAGCCAGCGTCTTCTCAAAGCCTGGCGGCGCCATTTCCAAGGCGCGATACGTCATAGGTGTAGCGGTGGTAGGGGGCAGACGGCGTTCACGCGTATCCCTTCCTTGGCGTATTCCATGGCAGCGGTTTGAGTGAGACCCAGAATGGCAAACTTGGACGCGCAGTAGGAAGCACTGATGTTAGGGACGGAGAGAAGACCCGACAGGCTGCTAGCGTTGACGATACTGCCTCGTACCCCGCGGAAGCGACACACGTCCGGCTTGTCGGCCCATCTAGCCGGGTCGCTCACGACGGGCTCCTGCTGCAGCATCTGTACTTCATACACAGCCACACACCCTTGGCGTTCACGCCCATGACGCGGTCGAACTCGTCTTCAGGCGCGTCTACGACTCTGTGGTTGTTGGTTCCCATTCCGGCACTGTTAAAGGCGCAGTCGATCCGCCCGAAGCGCTGAATCGCTGTGGTTACCATGGCTTCCACGCTTGTCGCCATGGTAAAGTCCATATGGACCGCGATCCCCGGAGTTTGGAGCATGCCCAGTGTCTCCTTGGCGCTCTCCTCGTCGATATCAACCAACTCACAGCTGTACCCGAGCTCAGCAAACCTGACCGCCGAGGCACGGCCGATGCCGCGCCCACCTCCCGTTACCAGGGCAACAAGCTTACCTCTGACGGCTGCCATGGTTACCTAGAAAATAGAAAGACGTAAAGTTTAGATTCGTTAGTTGACTGTACAATTGTTGTTTTGAATACACACGGAAAATCAGTATCAACATTAAACCGCAGCTCTACGTCATGACCTAGACAACAAGGCAAATTTCACACACACACACACACACACACACACACACACACAAACACACACACACAAACACACACACACATACACGTACACAAACGTATACCAATTCACTCAGACACACGCACACACTAAAACACATACAACAACAACATACACACTAACACACATACACACTAACACACACGGACACACAAACACACTTTTACACACTATCAAGTCTATTTTTGGAGAGAGAGAGAGAGAGAGAGAGAGAGAGAGAGACTGGCCATCTGTAAAGGGAAAAAAACAACATATTTGGTGTATGTAGTCTAAATTTTCCCATGCCATGCCCTCCTCTTATCACATACACACATATGAGACTTAGACAAACAATATATATATATGTACATATGTATGTATGTCTATGTCTACTCTATACCTTCGAAAGGACTCAATTTCTTACTAAAACATGAAAATTAACTAAACGTCACAACATAAACAAACAGCGTGGTCACATGAATAAGGAGTGCCATAAAAGGTTGAACATAATGGAGACCCTGGAAGAGGTGGAGTCGGCACTGGTTGAGACCGCGAAGCTGACTGAGGAGTTGGCTGCAAGGGAGCTGGAGGACACCGAGCTGGAGGAAGACGGTAAGAGGTCTTGTCATCTCCGCTGCATCCCTTTCAAGACGTTTCAGTCCAGCTAGTATATAATTATGTAGAAGACATATTTACTTCACCTGGTCTAAATTATGATGCAAAGGCCTGTGCAAGGTTTTCTTCTCATATGTGTGTTTTATAATACGAAAATGTATTCAATTTACAGGCGTCAAAAAGTGAAGCAAGCTCCCGGTGACCGTCCGGACGTCCGTAGGCATAGGGATTGGAACTTCCCATGGCGTCAGCTGGACAAGAGTAGCCATGGGATGATGTTTACTCAAATAAGAAGAACATTTCTGTAGAAAATTCTGTTAGATATTTCTCCAATCTATCTTATGGTGTGTCGTTGGCTTCCGTTTTGCTACCTCAGGCAAATTTGATTACGGTAGCCAAACTCCCGCGGCAAATCATTTTCCCTGTAGCCTCCTCTCGAAGCAGAGGTTGGTGGGAAAAATCGTGACCTTCTGCTTTCATATTTTTTTTCGACAAAAGGTCACGATTTTTACCACCAACCTCTGCTTGGAGAGCACCTGTAGCCAGCGTATTAGTCCAGTCAACAACCTCCTTTGTCCAGTCGATAAAGAAATAGATAACCCATATTATCATCTTTGTTCAGAACTACTAACCATGACGGCACAGCGACCTGGAGACATGACACGAGTAACCCCAAATTATACTCGACCAACTCCACACTCGCAGAGAAACCTAACAAGTAGCGATATTTTCCCCGTTTTGTCAGACCCCAGTAGGGAGAGGGGGGCTGGTTTCAAGCGGACAGGCCTTCAGCCTGGCCCTGAACGACCCAATCATGAGAGCTGCTGCAACTCAGCCCAGCAGGGCATTCCATTGAGGGTAGTAGGGAGAAGAATGAGTATTTGTTTGCGTTGGTGCAGGTGTACCCCCGGGTACGCCCCTGGGCTGTGAAGCCTAAAGATTTGAAACTCTCACGCAAACAATTATACAGACAACAGGTCATGGCTGCAAAATGAAGGGGGAGCAATCTTAACGTCTTTCACTTTACGAACTTCGACAACTTAGGCCTAGTTAAAAAAAATCGTGTTTCCTGTTTTAGTCCTGAAAAAATTAGGGTTGGTATAAGTAGGGATAATCTTTCTTTTTCTCAAACATTGGTTAGGCTTTGGACAAAATTCTAACTGATACAATACTGGCATGGAAGTTCATCTGTGTTGGTATAACACATTGTGGAAAAAATTGCTAAGACTTTACTTCCAACACTGAATCACTGTAAATTACTTCAGGGACTTACCCCTCTAAATTTTCGGTCAATATCCGTCGACCTTGTTCACAGAATGACCCTTTCTATCTACAACAGTGACGTCAGGAAATCAGGATGAATTATTGGCACATTAAACAGGTTTTGTAAAACTTTTTGACCCACAATGAATATGCATTATTTTTTATTACAAACTAAGTTCCTTCTAATGCAATTTGTGATATATCTTTATATAAATATGGTGAGTTAAAGCGTAGATTTATTACACTGGACCACATACAGTAACATGCGTCTAGAAGAGAGTTTTAATACTCGCCTGGAATGTACCATTGTCTAACTAAGCCATGAAACTCGGCAAGGAAGGAAGGGCCTTCGGAAGGGGCTTTGGAAGGGCTGGGTTAACAGGTCCATCCATTGAACCATTGAACCATGGAAAAAATCCAGCGGCAAGGCAAGAATTAAACATCTGAAAATCTGACCTTATATCGCGTGACACAACATGATTATCCGCAGTTAGTTTCAGGGCCTGTCTGTGTCTTTATGACCATCGTAACCAAGTTGTTTTTCCCTTAGATTTCATAACATTCTGTACATTTGTTCAGGAATAGAACGGACATGTAATAGTAACAATGTTAGCCTAATTAAGTACATAAAATAGAAAATTACAACTACTTTTTTTGATTGCAGGCCATTAATTTTTGGCGACGACTAAGGGGCTGAGCCTATTCTGTTACTTCTACTCCAAACAAAACTGTACAACGTGCTGTTATATCTTTCCTGTGCTAATATATTCTACGCCTTCTTCCTCTTAGCTTTGACTAATAGTGTCAACTTCTATGACCATGTAAAGGTTGTCCAAACGCGGGCAAAGGATTTTCAATATGAAGTTGTAATTTTGTCAATACAGTAGAAGCCAGTTAATTGAACATCGGATAAATGCACAATGCAGGTGCCTCTAAGTTCTAGATTGAAGAGATTCGAGACATACTTTGGCGCAGAGCAAAGTTTATATTCTTCTCCTTTCTCTGTTTTCTACACACGCAACACTTTCTCTCTGGAGCTCCTTCCAGACAGTCTGATCTACTTTTCCCTGACTCCCTCCCCTCTACCCTACTTGCTCTCTCCGAGTCACAGCACCAGAGCAGGTTCATCCTACATTCTAGAGGAAAAGAGGAGACCTACTTTTCAAGCAGAGGTTAGGCTCCGGCTGTTTTTTGTTTACGTTTCTTTGGTAGTTTTTATCGGGCTTTCTATTTTGTATTGTATCTTGTATTGTCAAAACCTAACAATACAAGATACAATACAAAATAAAAAGCCTGATAAAAATGACTAAAAAACGTTTAAAAAACAGCCGGAGCCTAACCTCTGCTTGGAGAGTAGGGAGACCATACTGTCTGCATCTTTCCTTGTACAAACGCAATTATAGTTTTAGGCATACAACAATAAACATGTATCGTATTGGATGTTTACTGGATTTATACACCTCCCCTCTGATATGAAAATTAGCCCCTAACATCTCTGATCATGACTTTGTTATTCCATATACGAGTAATTCGGAACCTGGTTTAGAAATATGCACATTGTGCCTATAACCCTGTTAACGTCACATAACCCACTTGTTATAGAAAAAAAGTGGGATACTTCGTCTTCCACTGCTTCCGGAAAAGAAGTCAAACCCCCAATACTTTGCAATTAGCCCATGGGCAAGAACTTGAAAATAAAACTTTAAATGTGGATTGAAATTTCTGCAGCATTGTGACCATTTGAAAATGAGCAGAAAATGATACAGAATCAATGGGACAAAAAGTTCATGAAAGATTCCATACTTTCGCCAATGTAACTAAGTTACCCAACAGATAACGTACATCTTATATAAGACCACTATCGGAAGGTTTAATCCGCTGCCAACCAACCCGCATACTAGACAAATATAGTTGATTCCTACTCACTGTTACCTGCTATACTAAATCAGTCAGAATAAATGGGAATTTTCCGGTAGTTGTCAGGCCACAGCAAGATAATTTTATGGATGACATCCTCTGAAGACTTCAAATTTCATACGAAGTGCAAAAAAAGATTGGTTAGAAAAATATGCCTAAATTTTCAAAATAGACAACATAAACGTTGTAACAACAATTGAATTGTACATGTTGTAACTGTGACAAAATATGGTATCAGTATGAGTCAACAAGCGTTTCATTCTTGTATTCAAGAGGTTACACTTGCAGGGTATACTGGTATCACTTACCAAGTTGTAAACTACACTTAAGTACCATATGCTTACCATTTGGTGCACGGAACTTTTACATTACTACACTAATGGTTGCTTTACTAGTGAAACTGCTGTAAGCACAATCAAGGCTACCACACGACTTGTTTTCCCATGTAGGTATTTTGTTGTCATGTCACCATCAATGAATAGAAATATTTATTATCCTTTCTTTCAAAAACAGGCTAAAATGAATGAGCGCGCTGGTGTCATCCATAAAATTTGCATGCTTGCTATGGCCTTAATTAATAATAAGGTGGTATCTGGGGCACCGGTGCGGCACTGCGGGGTTTGAAATATACTCAACAAAGTTCAGAGATAAAGATTGGAATATCGTTTAAGTTTTGTGAATTTTGTTGTCTTCTGAGTCATGCTTGTACGTATTACGCGATATCTGAATTTTAAAATTAAAAATAGCACAATATTGCCGAAGTGAACGAACCCCACAGTGCCGCACCGATGAACCAAGTGCAGTGAGATACCGCCTTTAATAGCCCCAACTGAAGAGCAGGGGGTCCTGACTAAAGCTAAGGGCACAACCCTCCGTACGTGCAATTTGTCCCTACGTTTTTGTTTTTGTTTTTAAGCCACGTCCGCTACGTATTTCTGAAAACGTTCAGGCTGTACCGGGCAGGCACGTCGCCCGTACCGGCACGTACTGGGGGCAAATCCGCACCCGATGGCACACAAAGTTTTGCCTGCACGTAAAGTTCTACGTGTCTGCGTGCTCCAAAATCCGTCGGATTCCCTTTGAGTTCGTACGGAGGCGGTACTTACCACTTACGGAACCCTAAAGATTTTTGGCACGTACTTGCACGTACAGCGGGTTGTGCCCTTAGCTTAAAGCAAACCAGCTACCCTGTTAGGTAGGTTGTCCCAATCTGCTGCAGAAGATATTCTCGTGCAGAGATCGGCTCGTACTTGTCCGACCCGTCCAGACACTTCATCTCCACGTCACTGTCGCAGTGGAAGAAGTAGGCAATGGATCTGTGCACGCGCTGTCGCTCCTCCCGGCTGTCCGGCAAAACCACACGATGCCTCTGTGGGTCAACATGTATGTAAAATAAAAAATTAACACCAGCTATTAATTTTTGGCAATGCCTAAGGGGCTGAGCCTGTTTTTTTTGTTTTTTTTTACCTCTGCCCCCCACAAAAACTGTATAGTGTGCTGACATATTCAACATGGGTCAACATTGCACATGAATAGCACAATGCTAAACGTTCTGTCAACGCAAAGGTATACACAGATCAAGTTCTCAACGTCACTTTCTTCATGATCAAAAATAACTCAGAATTTGAACTCGTGTTAAGGACACGTGATCTTATTAGCACGTGATATTGCGGATACTTGAAGTCAGCAATTGGTCAAACGTGTACTACGTGTACATGTACGTGTAAAGTAGTATTTTACACTAAGATGAGCCACCCTGATGAAAGAAAACAGAAATGAACAAAAAAATAGATAAAATCAAGCGTATCGTACCGTCGACTTGAGTTTGTCGGCTGACCACCTCTGTAAGGTGTCCGCAATGTTGACCACGATGGTGTCCGGGATAGGCGAGGCCGGGACGTACTCTCCGTCAACGTTCATTACCTGGGAACATAACAGGAGAGTATGGGTGGGTACCGGTGTGACAGCGATCTCGCCCCCCCGTGATCTCGCCCCCCCGGGGGCGAAACCACTAGCGATCTCGCCCCCCCGGGGCGAAATCACTAGCGATCTCGCCCTCCCCGGCTAGTGATCTCGCCCCCCTACCTCGCCCCCCTTTAGCGATTTCGCCCCCCCCCCAAAAAAAAACGGGTTTACATGACATTTTAGAAGTTGATTGGTATAAATCACAAAATGCAGTTTCAGAATGATATAAGTACACGAGTTTGATACATAACTCCATTCATAGTATCAATATTAACGTAATTACATGGTAATAAGATAGTTGAACTTGTTTCAGACAAGGAGGGTTGGGTCCCTTGTATTCCCATTATTGCATATACCTGAGTCTTGACATAAGATGTATTTCATTGTATTCACCTGTCCTCAAGCAACCTATATATCTCCAATATGAAGTCTCTACCATGAAGTGACCATAAAAGAACTATGTAATGTCTTTATTAATTATGCAAATATTAGGTATTAATTAGAATAACGCACATTTTGGTATATGCACCTGGCCAAGTGATATCTTCACCTCCAACATGACTGTTTTTCCTAGTATATAGGACCTGATGCATTTACCCGTGTTTCTTAAGACTGGTACTTTACCAGTGTTTGCGTAGCATTTAGCAACAGCTATATCAACTTGCGCGTAGATAGTGTTTATAATGAGAAACTATTATTCACGTGTGTTTTAGTTAGTGCTTTGGAAATGTTTCCAGCACAAGAAAGAAAACACTGTGACAAATTGAAAACATATAGCTGACGTATTCCGTACCATAGACGGTGTTGATTTATACGTTCGCAGTAGCACTGTTTTTATGCCACCTCAGCTGCAAAAATGGTCTTTTTCATTTCAATGTCATGTTTGCACCGAACAATATAGTACCGACATTCGAGGTATGACATCTTACGGTACGGTAATAAGGTGCCATATAGGTACCAGGTAACACACCATATACGTTACTCCCCAGGTGCAGTATAGTACCAGGTAGCGCACCTGTAATATGTAGTAACCAGCTGCTCTTGGGGGGGGGGCGAAAACGCTAAAGGGGGGCGAAAACGCTAGTGATCTCGCTGTCACACCTGTACCCACCCCTACAGGAGAGTATGGTTACAACTTAGGCAAGTCGTCCGACCTTTCTAACACTAAACTTTCCTGGATAACTTTATCAACAATCAGCCTATCTCGGTAAAAACGTCTGAAAAGTTATATAAATTGATGGTAGGAATTTTGTTTTCCGCCAGAAATGTCACAATGACACATATTGATAGATAGTTTTGACCCAATACGGTGGTTTGAGAGTAAAGTACGATGTACTTCAATCCCGCGGACGTGCCAAGGGTAATGTAGTACCTCCGGTTGCAAAGAGAGGGTAGCCCGCCTACCCAATAGCAATAAAAAGAAGGGGCTCAAAGTTGTCGTTGACCTTCGTCTTCCCAGCCTTCATCCACATACAAAATATCATTACAATCCATGCTGACCACAAATGTCCGGAAATACAAATTCACACGCACAGACTCACACACACACAGAAACACACACACTCACACACACACACACACACACACACACACACACACACACACACACACACACACACACACACACTCACACTCATACACACACACACACACAAAAACACTTACACATACGCACACTCCTCACACACATACAAACACTCACACACACACACAAGGACAAACGCACGCACATACATACACACAAACACACACACACACATAAACACATGCAAACACAAACACACACACACAAAGGCACACGAAAAACTATGACCTCATTTTTCATGGAAGTAATCATATAAGGGAGCAAAGCATATTTACCTCGAGGCCAATGTTGTCTTGGAACACCAGCGTTAGACAGCCGAAGTCCGTGTGTTCCCCGCACCTGACTTGGTCCTTTTTGACCTCCTCCTTGACGGGAGGGTAGCGGAGGGTTCGCAGGTTGGTGCCGTTACGACCTTTTCCGACGTACTTGAACTTGTCCAGGAAACCGTTGACATCCTACATGAAAACATGCCATTTAGTTGGCATGGGAACGTATCTACAAAGCACGAAGCCCTGGTACACACGTGAAACTTGACATACCCAGGCCTTGTCAAGGAATATACGAGGTTTAACATTTGCAAACAACTGGAGTCAGAAGAAACTAGCTCGACTGAAGGTTTCGGTGAACAGCGAGCATCGGCCGATTCCTAAAATTCGCCGACGATCCCTGAACATCGCTCGTAAATCGGATATATTACTGTCGAAAATGTACGATCGATGTTTGCACAATGTGACAGAGTATAAATGTGCATTCACACAAGCGTGTATATCAAGTCCGTATGAGGTCCGCATCTCAATCGGTATGTTTTAGTTTTAGGTACGCAGGCATCCGCAAGTGAGGCTCAGTACGCGTACCAGAATCTGACACAACCTGATCATGAGATGGGTATGAGGTGCGTTTTGTGCGTAATAAATACCTTATTCGGACTCGATATACGCTTGATATAAGGACCTCATACGGACTCGTGTGAATGAAACTTATTGGTTTAGAATAAGTGTTAAGCCCTAAGGTGGTTTACAAATATCTTGAGATACAAAATAACATACATCGTTCCTAACCCTCTGACTATCAGTTGCAAAAGGCGCATAGAAATCACGTGACACTTGTTATAGAAGTCCGTCATGACCGGCTGAAACTCTGGGACTTCCTCCGGGAAAGTCTGTAGGAAGAAAGAAGGAGAACCGAATTGTCACAAAAGACTTTGATTTCAGACGAAGGCAACTACAACCGTTCTTGCAGCTCAGTAAGGCCTAGAAAAAATTCTGTGTTTCCTAAAACGCCAGTGAATGATTTGGTACTAGGTAGGGAAACGAAGAAAATGATTTTAAGGAACTATAAAGGTATTCCCATTCTGAACCTTCCACTGCACGACTCCAATGTGAGGTTTGCGAATACAAAAGCGCTTCTAGCGATCAATAAAAGAGATGCACCTGTCCTTCAGTAAGAGGCGGATGTATGTTGAAGCACTCCTTGAGGTCACCAGGGGGAGGGTTGTCTTTATCTTCCTTAGGCAACCTGCAGAGATGATAGGAGGCCACGACCGCTTGTAAAATCTAAAAACACTGAAAATACCAGATCACATAAAACCTGCTTCAAAACAAATTCCCCAAGGAATACTCAGGTGATCCTACTACGCACGCGCGAAAATATATATATATATACCTGTACAATTATGGGAATTCTTGACGAACGGACGCACTTGTGTGTATACTAAAGTCCGTATGAGTTGCGTATTAACATTTTTTGTCTTAGGTAAGCTTTGCGACCGAAAAAAATGACGTTTTTCTATAACTAGGCTGCCCAATTGTGGATCAAAGTTAAAAACAACCTCTTACCCGCAAACTTATCCCTGGCCAAAATATGTCAACAAAATATGTAAACTAGGAAGAAAAAAAAAATATTCACAAAGTTTCTCTCTCGAGGGCCATCCAGCCGTGCCGTTCAGCCGTATTGTCCAGCGGCCGGGAGTATTTCTCCTTCACCGATTCAGGCAGGAAACAGAACTCATCAAAGACATCAAAGACGTTATACACCTGGGAGAGAAAGTAGAAAAGGAAGTCAACTACGATTGAAAAAGATTAAGGGCACGCGACGTAGCAACACTTATACCTCCTTTACATTGCGTGAAAAATCGATCGAACGACGAGTCGTCGAGCTCTAAAAAAAATGACCTGTACTAATACGTCCGATGTTTTCTCGACGAGCGCGTGATTCTTTTGTGATCGTCGGCGATTTTTAGGAGTCGGCCGAAACATTTTTATAACATCAGCCAATATAGTCGCTGGTGATCTTTGAGATGAAGTCATGTAACTTTGGACAACTTCGTACACTTGCCACCTTTCCTTGCTCACCGTCTGAACTTCGTACAGGTTCGTACACCCTAACTCCGTGCACTCCACCCTGATACTAACCATATGTGATGATTTATGATTGTTGACGTCACTCGGAACTTCCGAAGTTTCCCGAACACTGTCTCTAGTTGCCTTTTATTTAACTTCGTACAACTTCGTACAAGCTACCTTGTACATTTACCCCATTTCTGGACATAACTCCATAAAAGATACTACCGCCCACTAACTTACCTCAGATGTTGGGATGCCCGTATTCTTCAGGTACACGAAGCCCACAGTAGTGAAAGCCTGCATGAGTTCGTCCGTGAGCTCCGTTAGGTCAGAATCATCCACGGTCTTGTTATCCAGGCTATAGGCCACTCATGTTTCCTGCAATTTATAAGACATATCTAAAACTTCAGGCCAGGAGACCACAGAAACACACGTTCGCAGCTCAAATTTCACCTTCACCTCCCTTGCTGAAGGATATACAAATATGCAAATCAAGCTTCCTTCCGCACGCTTCCCGCCTCTGGAACGAACTCTCACAGGCAACAAAGCAAGCTGGTAGTCTCAGTGTGTTTAAACGGAGGTTGGCAAACTGAACTGGCAGATTGATATTTTAGATAATATTTGTGGTTTAAATTGTATCTATTTATTATATCTAATGTTTTAGTTTACATAGTGTATCAAGTGTGTTTAAACGGAGGTTGGCAAACTGAACTGGCAGATTGATATTTTAGATTATATTTGTGGTTTGAATTGTATATATCGATTGTATCTAATGTTTCAGTTTGCCTAGTGTATCAATTTATACATTTATGTTTTCATGTGTGGACCAAGACACCAGCATACCGCTGCCTGTGACCCACTTGTAGTTTACCGTCTTGCAATTTTAATAAATCAAATCAAATCAAATTAATAAGTAAGTATTAAGTAAAGTAAAGCGTGATCCTAAATTGAGGTGAAGCGAGTTGCATGCTGTGCAATGCGGCTTTGTAACGGCTGACGTGATTGGCAGACCGGATAGCCCCTATGAGTGGTGATCAGTCCCACCCAGAAATAGTAAGCAAATTACAAGACGGGGATGCGCCAAGTCTCTCGCCCGGATGAATGATGTAAATCACCATATGGCTAAATACGAGACTGAGGTTCGCCTGGCCTCCGTCCGGGTGATTTGTAGGGAAAACCCCCAATAGTCCGGTTGCCAAACCCCAGATTTTGGGGTAACCTTGCAATGCGGTCCATACAATGTTTTTTTGCTGTTTCTATACCTCTGAGGTGTGCTCTATCAGAATCTGGAGTATGCCACTCTGTCATCCTTGGGGAATCCGCACAATATGCAAATTAAGGCGGCCATTAAGGAAATTCTTGTTTTCGTCAATATCTCAGTAACCACACATGGTATCAAATTGATTTTGGTGTTTATCCCCATGTTTTGATGGGTAAAGAATCAGATTTCAGTAATGATCACACTAATATTTTGTGGTGAATAGACATATACAAACACGGGATCAAGGGACGGCCATAGCCGAAGCTAGGTACTCATTTTCACCTGAATGCCGTAGTGATAGTCAGGCAACCACTATCAACCCATGCATCGAAAATCTTTGCAATCGCGCAACTCTGGAGATATAGGGCCAGAAACGCCACTTTTAAACACAAAAGGCAACCTAAAATGTCAAGTTCAAAAACCAGGAGGCCCAAAACCACACCAGAGCATCCGACAACCATTTCCAACTCATGCATTAAAAAATCGTAGAATCGCGCGATTTGTTCAGGAGATATATCGCTGGAAACGCCCCTTCGACACACTCCCATGCTACTGAAAACTATACCTTCACGCCATGCAGTTTCATCCATAGCCTACCGAAGTAAATCGGAAATTTAAACATAGACGTACAGATATGCACAAGCACACAAAAAATCAACGTGCTTTTTTTTCTTTCATAGAAAATTATGCAACGAAACTCTAACAAAAAACTCATCGGAAACGTTGTGCATTGTTCCAAAAATGCAAACTTGCCGCGAATAAGCTAGTTAATATCTGACCTCCAAAAAGCTTGCTTGTGTCATCTTTGAACAAAATCTTAGTACTTTATGTAGCGTGGCAAGCATTCTATCAATTAATCGTTCGCATGCATCATTTTTGTTATGCGTGGCGGCAACAGACAGTTCTAAAATGGATACTAGTACTAGTGTATTCTCACCTGTGAGGCACAAATCCGAAGGCAGTACGTCCACCAAGTTTTTTCTAAACGAAATGGAGTCAAACCTACTTGTTTGGTAAGTTGTCTATGTGTTTAGTGAAGCGTTGTAAAACATAATTACATTTCCCAGGGGTGTAAATGCAATTCGTATGGAAATGTAATGGAGGAACCTACAGAAATGATTGATTTTTAAAAGACGTGACTGCAGTGAAAACATTCGTGAAAGGTACAATGTGAGTTGTTAGGGAAATGGGAACTATTAAATGTGCTGAAGATAAACATCCAACCTCAATCTGAACTTTTGACATACTTACATGCCATGGCCCTATTCGCTCCTTGTATAGTTGTCTGCGACCGACAACGTCCCCTTTCTGTCATTAAAAAATCCCTCCAGTATATTTAAGTACTATTTTGTAATTAATTGTTATTCACATTTCATAATTTCACAAAACATTTCATATTTAGTCCTTTATCATACTAGTATATTTGATGAAGTCACGTTTTTTACATTTTTAAAAGTAAGTAAGGCCACAGCCATGTAAATTTTATGGATGACATCAGCGCGCTCATTAAATTTTGCCTGATTTCAAACAAAAAAACAATACTTTTTTCCTCTTCGGGAATGGTCAAATAGACTAAAATAGGAAAACATGTTGTGTTGTAGCCTAATAATCATATAGTTGCCACCAAGGAGGTAGCCATGACTAAAGTTGCAGAAGTGAAACTTGTTGGATAGTTGTAAAAGGGCTACTTATATGGAGGCTATGAAATTATAACCATTGTTATGCAGTGAAATATGTAGTAATTTAGACTCGCGTACTGATCCCATATTCCTTCAAGAGATGTGAAATAAAAACATAATAATGCAAATATTTGACGGACATGCAGCCATTCTCTTATTGGTCAATTTTCTAATTTCCATGCTATCATTGGCCAGTTGAACTACTAATTATGATGGACAGTCTTTTGGTTGCCTCATTGGACTCGTTTTAGATCTATCACGGCCGCCGCGTGAGAAAGGTGTATATAGCATGTGTCTTACTCTAGTCTAAAGCTAACTGCTGAGTTGAATTGCTGAGGCCTAAAGTTAACAGAGCTTTACTATAATACTTCACAATATACCCGGTCAACACAACACACCAACAACAATCCACTTTTGTCTTATCTAAACGGATGACGTGGAATCAGGTGGTACGAATTTCATTTTTTTCTGCAACAATTGGCAGACTGATTTTTGGGAAAAGAAGTTAATCCGGACTGTGAAGGAGAAACATCAGAAGGTTGGTACGTGAGAACTGTTTCTGTAGTCATTGATTGCAAGTGGGAAGCCGTTTGCTGGGCTCGCCTATGGAATTTTGTCACACCATCATTTGAAGCAAAACAACCAATCCGGGCTGTTTCCGAAAACGAAGACTTAAACTTTATGCTAATAATATGCACAAGACATGGTGTTGAATAATTTTTGGTACATTTTGTGTTTCTATTGCCTTTTAGGTTCGTCAACGACAGACACCCGTCAGATGTTCGGGTCCTGTTGTGACCCCGGTGGGGTCCGATAGGGTAACGTTTGTCTCTCACAGCCCGGTGGGTCAGTCGTAGGGTCCCTGCAGCATGCCCGGCGAATGACGGTCGGGCATCAGGCAGGCTCCTGGTGGGCATAATTATTTCGGGGATATAAAAACAAGCACTGTCTGCATTCACTTAGGGTGGTATATCACCGCACTTGGGGTACTGGTGTGGTACATCGGGGTTCGTTCACTGCGGCACTGTTATTTTTGTCGCGGGTTCGAATCCGGCTGCCGTGTTACCAATCTTGTGCCCTTTACTCAGGTGAAAATGAGTACCTAGCTTCGGCTACGGTCGTCCCTCGGATAGGACGTTAAATGGAGGTCCCGTGTTTGGGGAGAACTATACCCCAGGCACGTTAAAGAACCCGTTACACGTGCAATGGTACGGTGTGAGTGGTTCCAAACCTACAGTACCTTAGCCGCACCTAGCTTCGGCTAGGGTTGTCCCTCGGATAGGACGTTAAATGGAGGTCCCGTGTTTGGGGAGAACTATACCCCCGGCACGTTAAAGAACCCACCACACGTGCAATGGTGCGGTGTGAGTGGTTCAAAACCTACAGTACCTTAGCCGCACCTGGGGCAATTACTGTCGTATTGAGGTCACCTGAGTGGCGCCGAGTGGCGCCGTCTGACCACCTGACGCAATGAAATCAGGTCTTCACCTGTCCAGGCTGATGACGTCATCGTGGCCGTAAAACCGCGGAGGATAACATGGCAATATTGGCAAGATAGAGACCTCTAGCCCCCAAATTATGGTGCCTGTCCTTTGCCTTCGCCAGGGCTCATTTTTGGCGACGCCTCAGGGGCTAGCCCAATAGTATAAAGAGCGTCCGTTTGACACGAATTCCCCTCTCCAGACATGTGTAGCTTCACCATCTCTTTTGAGGGGAATAACTCGAGAATGGGTTGACAGATCTTCATGGTATTTGGAATGTAGATAGTTTTAACCTATTCAGACCGGGGTTTTTTGTTCATCCCTGGACGGGGGGGGGGAGCTTTTGTGGCCTTCCATTTCTAAGTCCTATAACTCTAAAACGACGTGCCGTAAGGCCACCAAATTTTTTAGGACATGATGTCGACATAATATGTGACAAATATTTGACGTTTGACGTTACGATGACGTAAGATGACGTAATTATGACGTCATCAATTTGATTATATTGGCCGGACCCACGAAAAAAGGTATTCTCAGAAAACTTGAAGTTATGCTACAAAAATGTAACAAGTGCAGATAACAGAATAATAATGTTTATTACGACTTGTGTTTCCAATAGCAACATCAATGACACGAATTAAAATAAAAAAATAAAATGACGTCATGCACATCTAAGATTTGAGTTGGGCTCCGCCGGTTGAGTGAAAAAACTCCATAAAATTGTTGCCAACAATATTTTAGGAATACTCATTAAATTTGGTGGCTCTAGCGTAAGCCGTTCTAGCGTTATAGGACATCAAAGTTGGCGCAGGCCTCAAAAGCCCCCCCCCCCCGTCTGAATAGGTTTAAGAGATTTCCTTGCTATCACATGCTAATGAGGCAAATCAGGGTTTTATTTGTAATATTAATGAGGACAGTTTATAAATACACTGCATTTCATGTTAGAATGCTCAAAAGTATGCCATATGTAACTCACAAATAGAGAAATATTAGGCTTCCTTTTAACCATATCCAGACTTGGGGGGGGGGTAAAGTGTCTGCGCCAACTTTGATGTCGTATAGCTCCTAAACGGCTTGTGCTAGAACAACCAAACTTTGTGACTTTCCGAAGAATATTCTTGGCAACAATTTACAACAAAAAAAAACGTAAGCTTATAATTTTTGGGTTGCCATGGCAACGGGTTTCTGAAAGGCAAATTCTACAAAAATCAATAATTTGGGTTTAAACAATAAACAGATTTCACGTCTAAAACTTTTATTCAGTCTTTCACACAGACTGGTTTCACCACTCAGACTGGTTTCACCAGGTCACAAGCTTTGGAGAATAGCAAGAAAATCTCTATAACTTGGTTCAGGCTTGTTACAAAGGATATTCCATCAACAAATACCAACAGTTCGTCAATAAATACCAACAGTACAGCTGTTTTGTACGTATACTAAAACAAAAGGAAGTTTGTCTATTAAAAACAGTGTTTGTACGAAACTTGCAAGAAACAGGCAACACACTTGATGCGGTCAAATTAGCAGATTTCCCTTTTCTTGAGTTTTGGCATAATGTGAGTTCATGAAACTACGAAACGTACGAATGTTATGGAATGCATGTGACAAACTACTAAGAAACATACGAATTTAATGGAATTCATACGATCCACTGCTAAGAGACATACGAATTTTATGGAATCCATGTGACAAACTACTAATAAACAAAAAAAATTAATGGAATTTATGCGAGTCGCTACTAAGAAATATACGAATTTCATGGAATGCATGTGACAAACTACTTAGAAACATACGAATTTTATGGAATGCATGCGATCCATGGCTAAGAAATATACGAATTTTATGGAATCCATAAGACAAACTACTAAGAAACTCTGAAGAAGCTTTGTGTCCCATCCAATAACGGTGCACAATAGTTTGTGACTGACAGAATTAAGGCTTGAAGAATAATAAGTTTATGGACAGCGTGTAGTCTAGCATTTATCAGCTAAACTTTGCAGTTAGATGTTTGATACGTAGATTCGGAAATGGAGACCGACATTTCTGCTTCCGACTCCTGTTCAATAACATCACAACCAATTGACAAGTCCAGGGTGGTGTTGGACAAGAGAGTTACTAGCATGCATTTTGTCTTGAACATGTTCAGAATAAGAAAACGGGGCCAAACCCAGGACAAGATTATTACAATGTTATGTTAAGTTTTGATTGAACCCGTGGCAATTTTGAAAAAAAAAAGCTATTTCCGAGTCAATTCCAATTTACCGTGAGGGTTTTAATCTAATATATGGAATAAATTTGAACTATTTTAAGTAAAATAACATTTTAGTCACTAAAGCTCTAAATGAAAGTTTGAACATGTTTGAACCTATTTGTATTGTTGTAAACACTGGGAAAGTAACGTTACAGATATTTCCTTATTCAGAACAAGTTTCAAACATATATGTGTTTTTTCAGTGTTGGAACAAGTTCCAACAACTTGCGTCTTGTTTTCCTCCAAGAATAGTTTTATTGCCCTCATATACAAAGATTTAAATCTACTGTTAAGTCCTTGTATTTATAGACTTTCTTAAATAGAGACACTGGTGGCTCTTTTGTGGGAAGCTGTCAGACAGACAAAATTTCTTGTACTTGGCAGGAATGCGTGGATTGCCATTTTCTCACCACACTGTTCCAGTTACAAAACATTGTATTAATGTTCGAACATGCTACAACAAATGATGAATCTATGTTGGAACAGTACAGAAACTAACAGAAATAATATATTTGATGATAGAAATGTTTGTAACATGTATCAATACAGCTGAAACTATTTAGAACGTCAAACAGGTGTTATAGATAGCTCGGAACAGTTACTTAATAACAGTTAGTATGTTAAATGTTAGAAATGTTTAGGTTTCCAAAATGCTAGAACAAAAGGTAAGAAACATCCTCTTGGTAATGTGGAATTGACTCTAGCTTATTGCTATAATCCAGATTTCGCGTTTCACCGTCAGTCTTACTTAACTGCCGATTCCCGGAGAGTCGCTGTACCGTAGCGGTGAGAGTTTAACCTGTCGTCTATGGACGTCCTGGAAAAAAGAAACAGAATTACCAGGGATGCGTCGATGACCATGCACATCAGTGTCACATTTACATAATTTCAGTCTATGAACAACTTATGCTATTAGATAGAGAAGATAAGCAACGGAGACAAATTATGCAAATCAGGACCTGGTTTGCATAATTAATACAAACATTTATATCACTTCACTTAAAAAGGTTGATATCATTCGGTGAAGCCATGAATTCGTGAAAATCTAGTTCGATTCCTGAAATGAAAAATTAATCTTAACCCCTTGTCTGGCTTCGCACTTTATAACGTTACATGGCGTAAATAAAAATCTATGTATCATATAATCCAAAGCAACATGTTTAAATAGTTTAAAGACCTGAACCTGTTGTTTCAGGATGGAGGTACTGTTAATGGTGAATCTGTCAGGAGCTGTACTTACCATTAGTTACGCCAGGAGGCGCTGCCGTGGACAGGTAGATGCCGTGTGGGTAAACCAGTCCATCCACCAGCACAGTCTTGGTCTTATCAGACTTGGACATCCTGGAGATGTGGAACAAAACATGTCTTTCGTAATATAAATGTGCATACTTAGATTAAAAATAGAACTTCAAAACGTTAGACATGCATTCTTATACGGATTTTGATTTGCATACAACATGTATATGCATGTATTTTGGGGATATGTATTTCATACTCATATTGTAGTATTTCATTTTATTTCATGCATATATCAGTACATCGGCGCACAATACTACTAGATATGTACAAACAAGATTCATACATATCGTGTAGATTATAATGCAGAATTTCACCAAGTAATTACAGATTTCTCACTACAAACTGTTTTCAGTAGATAAAGGGGATTTCCTCACTTTCCGATTTTCCCCTGTCGGGTGGATGATGATGAAGCCCGCCAGCTGGACGACCAGTAGACGAAGTCCTCATCAACCGCGATTCCATGAACCCACTTCTCGTTTTCATACAGCACTTGTCGGATATCGTTGCCCAGCAGGTCTGAGCTGTAGATACCATACCGCTGATGACGGTAGTACAGCCGATCCTCTAAAGCGAATGAACAAATATACTGATCAATACTAAGTAGATACAGTTTTACTTAAGGGTACAGAGCAGAGCAATTATGCACATGCGTAATGCCTCTATATACACGTAGTGGTATTGCGAAGATATGACGTCATGCATATCTAACAATCCGCCATTCCACCACCTTGAATTTAAAAAGAAATTGATTTTGCAATAAATAATCACAAAAGACAATGGAAAAATACTAAAAACGTTCATTCAACGTTTTTATGAAA
Source organism: Branchiostoma floridae (assembly GCF_000003815.2). Taxonomy (NCBI): domain Eukaryota; kingdom Metazoa; phylum Chordata; class Leptocardii; order Amphioxiformes; family Branchiostomatidae; genus Branchiostoma; species Branchiostoma floridae. The sequence continues at coordinate 3,766,440 of NC_049983.1, forward strand.
AATACAAGATATTTAGAAAATTCTAAGGGATAATAATCTAGTTATTCTTGATCTGGTCATTTTAGATTTTGTCCAGTTACGTCATCAAATTAGCATCATGTATGAATATTTGATGATGAAAGATATTTTAGATAACATAAGATTTTATTTATGTAAGAAAATAGCAGGTATATAGCAAATAAGCGTGAAAGATACATTGGTACACCCGAAATTAGTGATTTTCGTCAAAAAATTCCTGTGAACAAACCGTTGAATAAAAAAATGAAAAAAAAGGTCACACTCCATGAAATTGTTGCCAACTAAATTTTAGCAAAATTCAACAATTTTGGTGGCTCTCGCGTAATCCGTTCTGGCGTTGTGTGACATGAAAGTTAGCGCCGGCCTCAAAAGCCACTCGAAGTCAGGTACCCATTTTTACACCTGGGTGAAGTGAGGAAGGTCGTGTAAAGTGCCTTTCCCAAGGGCACAACGTCGGGGGGCACGGCGGGGATCGAACTCAGGACCTCCAGATTCCGAACCGAACGCTCTACCAGTTAAGCCACGCCCGACGCCACAACGCCGACCCGACGCCGGGTTGATATACATATAGAATATAACACGGTGTATTCCGTATCACCAGAGGTATCAGCCCGACCGCTGGTCGGATCGCCCGAAGGCGATCCGACCCGCGGGAGGGCTGGGACCGAGGGTGATGCGGAATGCACCGTGTTGTATTTTATCTATGTCATACCCACTTTAGAAAAAAACATGTTTTGATGCGAAGTGCGCCAGAAGTTAAACAAATTTGGTGCCCTCGAACAAAAAGTGTTACAATTAAATAGCAATGTACCAACGTCCGAATCAGGTATTCGAATTTTTGACCGTGCCTCACTCGGCCCGCTCGAAATAGTTCGATTTACTCGAAGGAAGCCTTTGTGATACAACTTAGAACCCCCTGTGAAACAGAAAGTTATCACACGGTCAGGAACACCTGTATCGAACATTTTCGCGACCCAGGTATGACTTAGATGATCATATTGGCAACACGTCCCTAACTATAGCTTGTTTCCTCACCATGGAAGTCTATTGTCATGGCTCCGGGAACATCCAGACCCGTGACGATGGTGGTTTGGCCACTGCCATCCAGCGCAGCTCGGTCAATCCTGCTATTAGAATAGTCCACCCAGTACATGAGTCTGTGAAAAAGAGTCCGGCAGACAACATGATTATTATTATATTTCCGCGAAATGTTTGGAAATCTGTTGTTTTATTGTGCATCATCTCATTAATTATCACATAAAGTCATAATTACCATTTTCTATTTGCACTGATGGTTTTTTCTACCTTAAGTGATGCTGACTTGGTTATGTGAATGACATCCTCTTGGAACCCCAAAACCGATGCGAGCGTGCGAATAAAAAAAGTTTAGAATAAAAAAACTAGTTGACTTCAGTACAGAATCTAAGTAGCCAAGAAGGCTGCAAATAACTAAATACATAGAGTATGGTATACGCAACAATTGATTTTTCATATTCGTTCTTTCATACACATCATCTTCTTTGACGTTTGATTTTACTTTGGCATTCTATGACATCCCTGAGTATCCGTTTGCCGATATTTTTTCAATATACGGCATATTTTTCAATTGCTTTGTACGATTTACAGTATAACTAGAGTTCGGCGACTTCATACCTCCATGAAATAATAAGAGCTTTTGTAAATTTTATGCAAATGACTTGCACATTTACCTGATTTATGCAGGATGATGTTCATCATTGACTAACATACACATGTCACAAGTATAAAATTCCCATCGTTAATCATTTGCGGTTTTGCAATTTTCCAAGATATTATGCAAATTAGTTCCAAGTTAGCATATTTTGTATCTGCTTATGTTCCATCTATCATAATTTAAATTTGTTACATTTATTGAAGTCCAGTTATTGAAAACAGTGGAATTATGCAATTTCGACATTAATTATGCAAATTAAGTCCTCATTTGAAAAACATGCATGTCATTATAAACATCTTTGCTTAAGCTACCCGCATGCCTAAAATGATGTCAATCCGTCATTCTTTTCTGTAGTTAGCCTCTTTGGAATGTCGTGTCAAAACTGCCCCTGCAGTTCCAAAAATAAATGTTAGGAGGCTGAAACTTGCTATCTACCATTAAAGTACCAAGAAATCATGAAATTTCGTTGTTCCCTTCTTGAGTTATCCACTTCAGAAGTTTTTGACAAAAATGCCCCTGCTATCCCAAAATTATTCGCTAGGGGGCCCAAACTTATGTGACTTATTTCTGAGCACAAGAGCTATCTAATACTCAAAATTCGTGACCATATCTTATTCAAAGCATGAGATAGCAAAACCGGAAGGTGCACTGCAGTACCAAGGGAAGCCGTTAGAAGGGCCAAAACCTAATCATTTCCATCTTTCATCACACCCCACAAACACACCAAGTATGAAACCAATCCATCAAGCTGTTCTTGTGTTATCTTGTTGACAGACAGACACACACGCACACAAACGCTAGTGAAAACATAACCTCCATGACATTTCATGGAAGTAATGAAATACATTTTACTCACCCATTCCTGGAGTCCAGGACCAGGCCGTAAGGATCCTTGATAGCTGGTGACGTCAGAAGTGTCCTGGTGGACGATCCGTCCTTCTTTGCTACAGAGATAGTCCCTGCGCTGTAGACAGCCCAGTAGATATTCCCCCCAGCGTGATCCAATGCTATGCCATAGACCGCTGCAGAAAAGGTATGAGGACATTATTTGGTAGTCAACAAGAAATGTTTCAAAGTGTTCAGTTTACTTATTAAATCTTAATCTTAATGATTTATAGATGATCCTGGCATTTGGAGTAGACCATAATAGTATCGCAGTTCTCACAGATAGCTTTTCCAATGATGTCGGGTTTTTACCGATAGACCGGCACTTTCGACAACAGAAATGCGTAACTAAGACCATCATGCAGTCACTCCCTTTCTACTAACTATCACTGCATACTAATCTCCAAGCAGATGTAATGATTATATAACATTTGCGGCATTTCAAAGTCGTGTACAGATGATGTCCAAGCAGATGTAAGGATCTGGTTCATTCTCCGTCTTCTACACCAGTTTTTGCCACATTTATCATTCTTTTCCAGAACTGTATTCTTTTAAAGATTCGCTTTTTCAAACACAAACAATAGAGCAAATCTGGATCCTTACATCTGCTGAGGTCATCTGGACACTGCTTTCTTAAACTTTTTTTGGGATACGGCAGACCATAAATAATGTATAGCATTTTGAAATACATGCTTCTGACATTAAATGGAAGGAATATAATGATAATCTATATCCCACTATATCTGCCGGTATCTATGATGGTCTCCATGCCACTTCCATCACGACGAGCCCGTTTGATGTTTTTGTTCCGCTGATCTGACCAGTACACATAGTCGGTGAGTGGGTCGTAGTCCAGGACGTAGGGCCGCCCAGCCAGTGGCAGTGTGACCTTTGACCCGGAAATGATGTCAACCTGGATGATGGTTTCTTCATCACGATCAGCCACCAAGAGGAATGGCTCACTGTTCTTATGGGAGTCAGGGTATCCTAATGGGTGGAGGAAATCAGAGTATTGAATAATGTAACGGCTGTTTCCCATACAACTGCAATATTTCAATTTTTTATGACGTACAATATCACGAAAAGTTTCACATTAAGGAATTATGATAGTCAATGTGATTATGATGCTGTTTTGGGCGATGCCTCAGGGGTTAGCCGAACTGTGTAGTATACGTCCGATTGGCAAAAAATTCCCGGAATTTTGCAGGATATTTTCCGCGTTCGAAGTTGCTCATCCCTTAGAAAGGGAATAACTCGAGAAAGCGTTGACGTATTGTCATGATGTTTGTGATATTTGAATGGCTTCAGTGATACGTTACATAAATAAACATTGATTATGCAAATCAAGGACTAACATGCATAATTAATGAGGACAGTTTATAAATCCACTTCATAGGACAATCAAACATATGACTATGTAACTGAAAAAGTTAGACATGCATTGATTATGCAAATGTTTCCTAATTTACATATATCAGAGAGAATGTGTAATACAACATTGATAAATCATAGGAATTTTATTTTTGCTATATTTGGCAGCTACATAAATCATAGAAATTACGATATCATTATTACGTATAAGAAAACATACATACGTTATTAGGAAACGATATAATAGCATTAATTGCATAAAACATTCTCTAATACAGCAAGGTTAATTAATATAACACAAATACTAAAACATACCAACAACACCAAACGTACATTAACACATAAACCAAACCATTAAGCCGTCACCAAGACAATAATTTTTCATTGCCACCTTTTTATACTAATGATGTTGCCCAGCACACCGTCCCAAATAGCCCACAAAACAACTGAAACCCAACTCACGTGTCGTCTTGCACGTCTCGTCAAGACGCTGCCCCAAGGCGGCGGTTCGGCTTCGCTCCTTGTCCATGTCACGTTTCAAGGCGTCAACAGTGGTGGACAGTTGGTGTAAGTCGTCTTGGTCGCGCTTCAAGGCGTCAACAGTGGTGGACAGTTGGTGTAAGTCGTCTTGGTCGCACTTCAAGGCGTCCACAGTGGTGGACAGTTGGCGTAGGTCGTCTTGGTCGCGTTTCAAGGCGTCAACAGTGGTGGACAGTTGGCGCATGTCGTTTAGGTCGCGCTTCAGGGCGTCAACAGTGGTGGACAGTTGGCGTAGGTCATCTCGGTCGTGTTTCAAGGCGTCAACAGTGGTGGACAGTTGGCGTAAGTCGTCTTGGTCACGCTTCAAGGCGTCAACAGTGGTGGACAGTTGGCGCATGTCGTCTTGGTCGCGCTTCAAGGCATCAACAGTGGTGGACAGTTGGCGTAGGTCGTCTCGGTCGCGCTTCAAGGCGTCAACAGTGGTGGACAGTTGGCGTAAGTCGTCTCGGTCGCGCTTCAAGGCGTCAACAGTGGCGGACAGTTGGCGTAGGTCGTCTTGGTCGCGCTTCAAGGCGTCAACTGTGGTGGACATGTCGTCTTGGTCGCGCTTCAAGGCGTCAACAGTGGTGGACAGTTGGCGTAGGTCGTCTTGGTCGTGCTTCAAGGCGTCAACAGTGGCGGGCAGTTGGCGAATGTCGTCTTGGTCGCGCTTCAAGGCGTCAACAGTGGAGGTCAGTTCAGATATCTCCTACGTATAAGGTATATATATATATGTACGCCAGAATACCAAACGTTAAAAACAAAATAGAGGAAAGTTCTAACTTGATGTGCTCAATAAACAGAGCAGAGGCAAGTCGAAAAAATTGCTTTCCAACAGGGTTTTGTGACACAAGAGCGTTTACCTCATTGTTGATGAACGCCACAAGGGCAAGTCCCATAGCGACCAGACTCAGCAGCACGGCAATGCCCGTGGCGATGTAGGTAAGCCGGGAGCGGATGAAGCTACAGAAGGCATGGCGGCCACTTACTCCACCCAGATACGTGCGGTCTGTTAGAAAACAAGAAGATTTAAAACGAGGATTTTTTTCAAAACTTTAAACTTTAATTTCCGACACGAAAATAAAGCAAGACAGTTTTGACTGTCCAACTCCTGTTGTCAATTCAGCAAACAATCTATTTTTTTTACTCGTGTTTTATCTATTTCTTTTTTTAACATACAAATGGCTAACCGATCTGGTCGATATTAGAATTATGATTGCATCTTTAAAACAAACAAACAAACAATATTGCTACAGGTCACATTTGACGCCTTGTCACTAAACATCGTTCTTGAAAGGAAGCCTTCTGCCAAAATTTTAAAAAAAAGATTATTTCATGATGTGCTCTTTGAAGTTTTTGGACCGTTTGTTGTAGTTTGATGCTTTAAGATGACGTCGATCGATTGCTTAAGAAATCAAATTTGTCTGTATTGCAGTCGAGTTAGTGTCATAGCGAGATGTCACGACGTCATATCCGTTGAAGTTTGTCTTACGATTTTGAAGACATAGGGTTATCAAACAGTCTATGACAGAACCGACCACCGACAAGCATCTTAGACAGTCCTTTCGTAACAAGACAACTAATGCTTGTATGGCACTTTCGCGACTCAGGAACGTATTCAGTTTGTTATCGTACGGCAATCGTACGAAGAATCTGACACAGGATGATTTACCTGCTCTGGAGGCGTACATTGGGTTCGGTATACTCGCACCGGCGTGGGCACGTGCCCGCCAATCAGTCTGCTGCATAGGCGTGGTGCCTGGAGGAAAATTGAAATTGCGTCGACGGTATGAATTAAGGAGAACAGTCACTTCAAGACTTTCTGAAGTCAAAATACAAGATGATGTGAAAAAATGTATATCCATTGACTATGGTAGTATCATTTTATTACTGTGGCAAATTGACACCCTTTTCCTGTTGTTGTTCATCGCAGCATTCTTCACACTCGAGTTGTTTTTGTCGCATGGCAGTCTAAGTAGGACTTGTGGTGACATCACAGTAAGCGTAGCAACGAGGTTGGAAATTAGAATCTAGGTTCGAAAAAATATTGCACACATTTTACGGCTTTTAACCCTCAAACACCCGAGTGGGGTCCATTTGGACCCCAGGCGCAAATTTTGAAGTGCCATTTAAACATTTTTGATCTGAAGAAAAATTCCTTTCGTGACTTTGTCAGCCAAAATCTGCTGTACCTTCTTCTAAGTTTTTACGAAGATTGGTACAATATTGTGGAAACTATAAAGAAAGTCTGTTCTTAGTTCGTCTGGGGTCCAAACGGACCCCAGCAAAAATGTGCAGTTTTTAAAACAAACTTTTGAGACTTACTCCTGAACTACTTATTGTATGACCACTAAACTTTCAGAGATTGCTAAACATGTTAAACTAAATCCACACAAAAACTTTTGTGTCATCACCATATGATATGACGACATTATGACGTCATTAATCTTATAAGGGCGGCCATCTTGGATTTTGACCAATGACGTTATGAAATTAGCATAAATCATAAATTTGAAATCATGAAAATTACATCAAATTTAATAGAATTTAATTTTTGTTAGAAAACAAGTGTAGATTAACAAGAAAACCTTGTTTAAATCGAAATTGGCAAATTTTGGCAAAAATTTGCCTGTCATAATTCCGTTGCCATGGCAACCCCCAAAAATGATGAAATTACTTTATTGACTAGACATTTTTTGTAACAATTTTTTGTGATAGATTACCAAGTTTCGTAACTTTAGCTCTAGCCGTTCATGAGTTATACGCCATAAATGTTGCTGAGGGCCTCAAAATTCCCCTCTCTGGTCAGAATAGGTTTAGTATAAATCTGGTCCTTCTTATCTTTTGCATAAATTATGCTGATAAGCTGGAATTAGCAAAACATTGACGATGCAATGCATGTACAATGATCACCGATAGGAATTGGAATTAAGATTTTATGAACAAAACATTTTGGGGTCCGTTTGGACCCCACTCGGTCATTTTAGTCGCAAAAAAAGGTCGGGTGCTTGAGGGTCAAGTGTACGTTTTACCTTGAGCAGCGATGCTGGGTTCCAAACTGGTTATATTTTCAGCCCCCCTACCCTCTATTCTTCTCCATAAGTGAGCTAGGTTCTTTTACGTGCAGAGGTGTGGTGACTATAGACAAACTCATTGTACCTCCGTACCTCCCGACGCTTTCTATGTACGGGGATTTACTTCACCATCGGAAATGATGAACTCACCCCGCATTACACCATTCCCCAAGTGGGGTTTGCACTTGAGCTTTATAGATAGGTAGTCCCCTACCACTTGCCCCCCTCCCACACAAAGAAAAAAAAACTGTCATGAAAATGCATCCTCCAGGCTTAATATATGCTGAAAATGTAAAATAATAGCCTGACATTTTAAATCTTTACCTGTGTCACCAGTTTGGGACTGCTGTTGCCCTCCCGGCATGGTGCGACTTGTCAGGTTTCTGCACAGCAAAAATACACGCCCTGCGTCAGGCGGGGTCCGGGACACAATGTGAAATTTTCAGCAATTAGAAACCAAATATGAAAGAAAACCGTGGGTGACAAACAACGCAAGTTTCCAGACAAATCAGGTGCACACTTAATTGTTTTCTTTGTTTGTTATATATTGAAAGAGGGGTATCGAAAACACTTAAAGACATTTTATCTTTCTGATCATGTTTGAAACCTTATTACATATATTGAATTCATACATATGAGGTCTACCGAAAGTGCGAAAAGGAACGAAAAGGAACGAAAAGGTAAGTACCGAAAGCGCAATAAGGAATGAAAAGGAACGAAAAGTTCCTTATCGTTCCTTTTCGCAATTTTGGTACTTTCCTTTTCGTTCCTTTTTGTTCCTTTTCGCAAGTTCGGTACTTTCCTTTCGTTCCTTTTCGCACTTCCGGTAGCGAAAGTGCGAAAAGGAAGAAAAATTAACGAAGTATGAAGCAAATTAAAATAAATCAATAAGAATATAAGGAAACGGTACTGCGGGCCTAAAACATGGAGACTGGAGACATTAAAAAAATAATATGTTGTTGCTCGTTTACGACGAAAGAAAAGCTGTGAAAGGATAAACCTGTCTATATTGTACCAAGGAGCTTTCATCAAGTTGTACCATGAGTATTCATCTTTTTGGCGGGAAGAAAGGCGTCAACGTGAGGAATTTGTGCAAAGGATATTGGGAAACTACGGAGATATCGAGCGGGCGACTCACGCCTCCCGTGCGGGTTCGACAAAAAAAGTCTTTGGAACCAGGCCTCGAAATTAACGGGCCTGAGCCACTTATTACGTAGGCCGGGACCATTAGAAAACCACTTTGTGACATTTTGGGGACCGTAGAAATAAACTTCTTTAGAATGTCAACCCGTCAAACGTTTTTTAGGCGCGCTACTCAGCGGCTTTCAAGTTTACTTGCTGTGGCCTTAGATTCAACTAGTTTCCACATGATTATCTGTAGTTGATTTAAGCACTCTCTGTTGTCATCGTTACGCAAGTTATTTGGTAAAGTTTAGCATAGTAGGGAATGCTAGAATACAGACTTTTGGGACACAGTATCGAATCAGAAGTGGAGACAGTCTAGCCAGGACGATCGATCGACAGTAGGGCTGGGTATCGGTACAGCGTACCGGTACAAAACCGGTTTTTCTTATTGGACCGGTCCAGAAAAACCGGACCTGAAAAAATTAGGTGGACCGGATGTTGGACCGATTAGAAAATTAACAGATTATTTCATCAGGCATTCACACGTTTTGGCGCTTGCAGGTGGAAGAAAATAACAAGAGTGAAGTAGAGTAGAGTTTATAGTAATTTCTACCAAGTTTTACAGCCAATCGTACAGGTGCAGTTAGCGTTGTAGGATTTTAAAAAGCCAGTGCAAGTCTAATACTCCACCAAACAGTTTTCTTTGTAGTGAAATGGACCATTAGTATGAGTCATACTGAATCAGGTCCAGGTTCAGGTCCGGACCTGGACCTGATCCTCTGGACCTGAACCGGACCTGGACCTGAATTTTCTGTACCGGTACCCGGCCCTAATCGACAGTCTAACCTAGCGATGCATAGAATTATTAATGCAAAGACGAACCGATGCTGCAATACTAAAATAGATTAAAAGGTGGCGCTTTTGATCCATGTACAAACTCTGTTTTGGCAGGTAGTGTATTTACTCATAGTAATGCATGTACCTGAGACCTCAAAAGTTGCCTAACATTCACGCGATTGCCACATGAGTGTCCGCAGTTAATCTCAGCACATTTATCTTCATGAAATAACCATCGCAAACAGTTATAATGAGTGAATTAATGTTATTTCAACATTTTGTCTAATGAGGTGCCACCCATTACATTACGCTCGATGAGTACCCGTACTTACATGTTTCAAAACAGTTTTATGACGGAACCTTCATTGTTAGGAAGTAACTATTAATGTGTAATGCACACGTTACCTAACGTTGATACAGTGACATGTGCCTCATGACTTTATCCAGGAACCTCAAATATACCAGTTGATCTGTATGTTGATGGTGACTCCATTTCACTTGAATCGACGTGATATTTGTTTGTATTGCATGCCCGGTGACCGCCTCATCGTATAACACCAGGTCTGTGGTAAAAAGTACAAGCTGCAAACCTGGACAGATTTATTTGACCCATTCACATCGGGAATGCCCCCTACTCTTTTCGCTAATAGTGGTGGCTGTTTTTACGAGTTCAAGGTATGGCTCTCTTCTAACACACGACCTCAAACAATAAACAATAAACATGTAACGTTCTATTCGATACGTCCATTAAGCCCTTCACATGAGAGCAAGAATCAGCCAGAATGCCGTCTGAATGAAAATTCTTTTCTATTCCTGGCACTTCCTGGCAATTCGTAGTGTGTTCCAGAAATTCTCACTGTATTCCAGATATGTGTGCCGGTCCTTTTGGCTGGCCCGAAAGTTTTTGACACTGTCGAGGTGAATTCGAAGTGGAGAAATATCGAATGGCATTCAGAGTGGATTCTGAGACTTAGTGGATTCTAACTATTCGAACTGCAGTCTGACTGCATTCTACGGCATTCAAAACATTCTTATCTCATTCGATGGGGAACCGAAACGGCAAGCCCCTTCGAAGCATTGCTCAATGAATGGACTCGTCCGTCTATTGCAGCCTCAGTTGAGACGCAAGAATTGCCACGTGCACCTAGAGCCCCCGGTGAGATTAAAAAAAGCCTTTCTTGGTGGAATTTATGTGAAATCTGGGCATTTGGGGAGTGGCAGTGGTAGGAAAGACCCTATACTTGAATTAGTTGTAAAAAATTACCTTTCTCCGTCGAGGGTGTTTCTGCACCCCCCTGAAATAGTGGTATCGTCGTCAGATAGCTGTTTTGAGCCAAACGGGCCAATCCAATGGCCCTAATTAGGGGAGGGGGTGTATCAAAAGACTAGCCGTATAGAAATTCTTGCCAGTGAATTTCATGAGACTGGACATAGTTGGCTATCATTCAAGGGTAAGTTTGCATGACTTGAATTCTTTATTCTTGAGATAATTGCATATTTGTTTCCTCAACTCTTCCATTGTTGCATGTAATCACTGGGGGAAATTCTAATGGTTGCGTCTACCCAGTAAGTCTATAGGGGTGACTGCAGAATTATATTTTCCCCGGTGATATCTGTAATCCTATGGGGGGATTGGAGAAAACAAATGTGTCCTTATTTCAAGTATTGAAAATTCACGCCATATAAACTGACCCTTAAATGCTTGCCTACTGTGTCCACTCTCAGCAAATTCATTTGAAAGAATCTCTATGCGGCTAGTCTTTAGATACAAAGACCCCACCCCCCTAATCGGAGCACTTGGATTGGTCCGCTTGGCTCAAAACAGCTATCCAGCGATGATACCACTATCTTCTGGGGGTGCAAAAAACGTGACGAAGAAAGGTGATTTTTATAACTGATGCAATAAGTATATGGTCTGTCCTACCGCAGCCACCCCAAAACTGACCAGATTTAACATTATATCGAAAAGCTTTTTTATGGTTTAAAGCTGCATATTATATTCTCTCTCGCCTTGAGCTCTAGGCGCAGGCGCTAACTGTGGCGTCACCCCTCTAGTAAAGACGAGGACCAAGTTCCCAGAAGCAAGCGATTTATTCTTGTCCGTACGTTTCTGGCTGATTCAAAGGGGCCAAATCGTCCCTAGGAGTAAATTGAGTCCACAGAAATCCCAGAAGCAAGTGATTTATTCTTGTCCGGACGTTTCTGGCTGATTCAAAGGGGCCAAATCGTCCCGGGGTGTGAATAGTGTCCACAGAAATCGCACAGTAAGTCCCAAATATTTTACGTTTTTACTCCTCCAGTCATCTAATTAAGTTCTTTCTAAAGCCATTTAATACATTCACCCATTATTGTCTTTACTTGGTTTTGTTTGTTTTTAGGTTTGAATTTTTTATTAATTCTACCACAAGACTATGCGTTGGGTCTCTGAAACTACATTGTACGTCTTAGAAATAAGACAATGTGACGAATATGTGAGGAAAATCTATCAAAAATGTACATACATTGCTAGGACTTTACATAACGTTATATAACGATGATAGGCCATATGACAGATATAGAAATATGTTCAGAGAAGATATTGTATAATTGCCATTTTGCATAGTTAGGATAATGTTATCACTGTTGAATACACTTTTCTAATGGCTTGTTTGGCATGTAACACTAGTTCACCTTTATTCGCAGGGTAACCCTTATCCTTTGTATGTAAAATTGGATTATTTAGGGATATAAATTCAACGGAAGCCTGTTACAAACTGGAATGCTATGAAAATATTGCAATTTTAAACCAACGTTCCCTACGATATCCCTAAATATCTTTCGTTAAAATAACAACGAATATAGGTTACCAAGTGAACTATATTTACGAGCACATTCCATTTGTAGCACGAAAAAGGACACGTCAGCAACAGACCCAGCAAGTGAAAATCTACAGTATTTATACATTTATTCAAAGTCTAGAGATGATTAGTTTGCTTCGTGCTGTATATGCTTTCTTATATGTCTCTTGATCATGCAATGAGTGGACTTTGTTATTTTATTATTTGTCTGCCCATGATGTTACATATGTAAAAATGCCCATTTTCCAAGGAGCGAAGCAGAAACTATCATGCCCTGATAAATGTGGGTTCATACCTGCGTATATTTTCAAGTGCGCATGATTTCCGCATGAAATTCTGTCAATACGCAGCCGTACGCCCAACATTTTGAATTTTTTTTAATAAACTGTATTATACGTCACGTCCCTCTGCCGAATGATGACTTCAGCCTATCCATTCCGCCTGAAGTGCGTATGATTTGCATTTGAAGTGCGCAACATAATTTTCTTTTCTGCGAATAGCTGCGTTTGAGTTACGTATGTTGGGCGTACTGTAAATGCAGAAATGTTCGCGGTGGATTAATGTTAGCGTTTTTCGCGGCGACAACTTCACTGCGAATTTAAAACCACTGCGAACATTTTTCTACTATAGTATTAGACTGGAGTCTATGGCGTTAACGCGAAATTAAAACCCCCGCGCAAAGTCATTTTTCCCGCTACCGCGAAATTAAATCCCCGCGAACTTAAATACATTTACAGTATTCCGGACAACGTCTGCAGACCACATGCCCGACGCACCTAATGTCATTCCGTACTGGAAACTTTCAAAATACAATTCTGATGCGTTTGAGGTACGTGCGTGTACGTGTACGTGCGTGGTATTGTGCGTGCGACTGCGTATTGAAGAAGTTATCCAAAATATCAATACCGAACTTACGGGGCTTGAAAATATACGCAGTGTACAATATTTAGAATTTTGTATCACAACTAATGGACTTATAAAGTCTCTCAACTCCCCCCCCCCCTTCAGAAAGAAACCTACGAAAGCATCACGCTAGCCTAAATGCAATATATATCACGAAAATTGTACATTTTCCAACAAGTCCCATTGAATATATATTTAAGATTTCCATTCAACGTTAGTCCTAAAAATAATACAAAACTTCTAACACGTCATCTTTAGGTTCATAACTGCAGTTCTTGAGGGCATGACTTCTTCTTCTTGTTTTGCAATCTTTCTTCATCCATGTTACGACATAAAACGATAACAATAAATGAAAGACATTTCAGATTCAAACTAGAATCATGTTGCCCCCCAAAACAAAACAAAGGAAACAGTTTTTTTACTGTAAACCCCATTGCCCATAGTCACTAAGTCATTTTACCGTTATGAATTTTAGTTGCTATTTACCAGAAAATGTCGTATTCATTTTCCCCCACTTACCCCTGTGTTTATGTAGTTTACCTTGTCTATGTGCAATATTCAGTTCTAAATAAAAGTAGGAAACAAAATATATAATGGCAGGCAACTACAAAAATAAACATCCTCTCTAAAAGAAGAATAGCATTTGGTAGTCTAAAAGCATTTGGTAGAATCTTGTTTTTTTCTGTGGTGGTATACCAGTCAATCATTTTGTACATTATGCATAGACGGAAAAGAACACGCCAGCAACAGACCCAGCACGTGAAAATCTACAGTATTCATTTATTTTGTTGAAAGGCTAGAGATGATTAGTTTACCTCGTGCTGTTTATGCTTTCTTTTGTCTTTTGATCATGCAGTGAGTGTACTTTGCAATTATATTATTCGTCTGCCCATTATGTTACATATGTAACTCTACCCATTTTCTAAGAAGCAAAGCAGAAACTATGATTATTGCTGTAAAGACAACCCTATGCTGCAATACTAAAGTGGATGAAAAGGTGGTGCTTTTAATCTATTTTCCTTCCGCCTTCAAGTGACATCCATTGCGGATTTCTTTTCATTTTTGTGACTCAAGCACCCCCCCCCCCCTCCCCATAGTTGTTGGCGCAGAATCTGACAGCTTGGTTCTGCACTCTCTGTACTTTATCTTCGTCTTTCTTTCTCAAATATATTGGCTGTACCTCTTTGATACACCTATTCCCTGGAAATATATTATACTTCTTTGATATTTACCTCCATGAACATGAAATGTCATGGAGGTTATATTTTCAGTAGCGTTTGTCTGTCTGTCTGTCTGTCTGTCTGTCTGTGAACAAGATAACTCAAGAACGGCTGGATGGATTGATTTCATACTTAGTGTGTTGGTAGTGTGTGACGAAAGCTGAAAATGATTAGATTTTGGGTAACCTAGCGGCTTCCTTTGGTCCTGCAGCGCAACTTCCGGTGTTGCTATCTCGTGTTCTGAACAAGCTATGGTCACGATTTCAAAGTGTTGGATAGCCATCGATCTCAGAAATTAGTGACATAAGTTTTAGCCCCCTAGCGGCTAGTTTTTGGATGACATGGGCATTTTTGTCAGCCACTGCAGCCTGCAGCTGGTTTGCTTCCTTTCCCCTTCTTGCAGCTGGACCTGACAGTTGCCAAGGCCCACCTAACCCCCACGCGCGGACTGTACCAGTCCCAGTTTAGCAAAATGGGTAGGATTTGTTGATAAAAAGACTTTGTCATAACTCAAGTAGGGAACAACGGAATTTTTATGATTTTTGGTAAGTAGGTATCTTAGACAATGTTGTACAAAATGAAATGTTAATTATGCAAAATAGGACATTTGCATATCAATGAGAATATTCTATCATAGCAGTTTTTTATGTATCTCTTGTCCCGGACGTGATATGGTATTGACGTTTGGGTGGTAGATAGCTTTCAGTGTCATGACAAAGTGGGGCAAGTTATAGCCCCCTAACATTTAATTTCTAAACTACAGAGGGTTTTTTAAGACATTCCAAAGAGGATAACTGCAGAAAGGATTGACGGATTGGCATAACTAATGAGGAATCTGTATAATTCCATTGTTTTCAATAACTGAACTTCCTTAAATGCAACATATATTAAAGATGATGGGTGAAATATAAGCATATACCAAATATGCTAATGAGGAACTTACTTGCATAATTTATGTCAAAATTGCAAAAACGATTTATGATTAATGATGGGCATTTCATAATTGTGACATATGTACGTTAGTAACAACATCATGCATAAATTACGTTATTGTATTTGTCTATTGCATGAAATTTACAAAAGCTCTACATATTTCATGGAGGCATGAGGTCGCCGAACTCTTATCATTTATTTATTCAAAGTCTAGAGATGATTAGTTTGCCTCGTGCTGTTTATGTTTTCTTGTAGGTCTTTTGATCATGCAGTGAGTGTACTTTCTAATTATATATTATTCGTCTGCCCATGATGTTACATATGTAACACTACCCATTTTCCAAGACGCAAAGTAGAAACTATGATTATTGCTGCAAAGACAAACCTATGCTGCAATACTAAAGTGGATTAAAAGGTGGCGCTTTTGATCCATTTTCCTTCCGCCTTCAAGTGACATCCACTGTGGATTTAGTTTCATTTTGGTGACTCAAGTAAGGTTTTTGTTTTCCTCACGACATGTTGGCAAGGCATTCACATATTGAAGTTTTCTTTTTTTTAACTGCCATACAACATAAAATTTGCTCATTTGATATGAACTCAGATAACCTTTCATGCTAATGCAAGGCATTCAACTTTGTTGGGTTTGCACAAAAATGGCGTTATATCCCTCCTGTTTAGCCTTAGTTGTTATTTTGTTAACATGTAACTCTTGTTCACATTTATCCGCTCATTAATGCTATGTTCATTGTATTCGAAATTTAGTATCTAGGGATGCCAAGTCGGCGGAAGGTGGTTTCAAATGGCAATGTATTCGAAATATCGCATTTGGAGCCACAGTCTGAGGACTTTGCATCTCTAAATACTAAAACGGATATAGGTTACCCAGCGAATAAAGGTAAACTAGCGTTACATGACCCCTCTTCGTTATTGTACTTAATGTGTCTCGAAGGTGCGAATGTTTTTTGTTGTTGCTGTTGCTAGAGCCTGACAGGAAAACTGGTAGGTGGTTGCATTTGGGGCTTGTTTGATAGATGCATAATGTTGATCCCCTAATCAGGGGAAGGACCGGCTACTTACATGTACTTGCTCACAAAATATTCAATTACAACCTAAGATAATGACAAAGCAAACTAGTACAAGATACGATAAAATGTGACGAGTATTATAAAGCTTAAGACACAATGAGCTATTTAGAATCTTAGGGTATCTAATAGTCTAGGCTATCGTATGCAATTAGGGATGGGTACCGGTACAGAAAATTCAGGTCCAGGTCCGGTTCAGGTCCAGTGGATCAGGTCCAGGTCCGGACCTGAACCTGGACCTGATTCAGTATGACTCACACCATTGGTCCATTTCACTACAAAGAAATCTGTTTGGTGGAGTATTAGACTCACACTGTTGTTTTAAAATCCTACAACGCTAACTGCACCTGTACGGTTGACTGGAAAATTTTGTAGAAATGACTATAAACTCTGCTCTACTTTACTCTTGTTATTTTCTTCCACCTGCAAGCGACAAAACGTGTGAATGCCTTATCAAATAATCTGTTAATTTTCCAATAGGTCCAACATCCGGTCACTTAATTTTTTTCCGGTTCGGTTTTTCCGGACCGGTCCAATAAGAAAAACCGGTTTTGTACCGGTACGCTGTACCGATACCCAGCCAGCCCTATATGCAATAATGCACAAAGGCAGTTTTGCGGCATCAAACACTGGGAGTTTTATTTTCACACAAGACAAAGGTTCTCCCGCACACAAAGGTTTCTATCTATACAAGGGTTATGTCAGTACAATACTATGCTAATTTACGTATTATATTACAAAGTGTAACGTTTCATCTAAACACAGTACATTCAGTAACACTTTTTTTTTGGAAGATGATTATTGTCGCAAACAAATATGACAAAAAAGGAAGCCAATACAATTGATATGACTTCGCAGAAATTAGGGTCGGGTGGGACTAAGGTGCAGTTTGAATTGCAAAGCGTGGCTGCGTGCTTGAGTGTCTGAGAGCAGAGTATCTCTAACGACGGGCGTTATCTATTTATAAGACAGAAGGAGCTGGCTTCTTCCCGTTGACTCATCTTTACAACTTACTGAGTCAGGATAGATTGGGGATGTTCCCTGCTGATATCTTCCGGTATCCATTCGAAGTGGACCCGCTGGTGCGTTCTGAGAAGCTGGAGTCATTCGGAATTCAAAACTCAAATGAACAATACATCCATCTGCACCTAAATTGATATCCTGTTTTGTCTGTTAGGTTGTCTGCTAGGTTTGGAAATACCCTTCGTTCTGCAGTGTCCAATATCTTCCACTACTGAGTCACAGTCTGGATCGATTTCATTTTCAGAAGGTACCCAATTGGTGTAGCAACCTTAAGCTTTCTTTGAAGCTTATTATCATGAAATGGCGTTGGTACCTTTCTGAAAAGGTCATTTTAGACAGTAATAAATCACAAATTGACGCCCCTAGAATTTGTTTACAAATTCTATACCGCTTGCATTTAGATTTAGATTAAAATTCAGATAATACCAATACATGGTAAACCCAGGCAGGTTAGCTAAAGGTGGGTGCCAAAACACATTACATACATTTACACTTCTCATGGAACACACATGGTTTATTAAAACGGTTAGCTTATGCTTTAACAAAAATAAGAAGATTAACCCTATCCAGACTGGGCTTTTTGTGCCTTCCTTTCCATTCGACCCCCCCCCCCCTTCGTATTTTCAAAACGGCTTACTGCACGATCACCAAATTTGCAGGGGGGGGGGGGGTGTGCTCATCGAGTTTTATCATTCCTAAAATTTTTATATCATTATGAGTCTTATGACGTAATATGACGTAATTATGACGTCATTAATTGATATTTTTGGCTAAAACGGGGAATTCCCATAATACCTAAATATATCACTCGAAAAGTTACCAATAAAGGTTTCTTATTAACATTTAAGTGTTATAAGACTTCTGTTGTCAAAAGCCGACACAACGACGTCAAAATGTCGTCATAGAATGACGCCATCTGTAGCTAAGGTATCCGCCATCTTGGATTATCAACTTTAAATTTTTCAACATACATTTTTTTAATATATAACGCTAAAACCCCATGGAAATGGATTAAAAACGTTCACATGAATGTTTTCTGTAAGAAAATAACACGTAGTGATGAAATGTGAGTGAAAATAAGCTTGTTATACTTTAAATCATGATATTGTAGGCCATCTTGGAATCTGACCAATAACGTCATCTCATTAGCATAATCTATGAATATCTAATGCTAAATGTTCAACTAAGATGTGTTAGATATTAAAGATATATGAAAAGAAGTTTAGTTTAGCAAGAAAATCTTAAAATCCCATGGTTTAAACCAAAATTAGTGATTTTTTTAAAATTTGCCTTTCAGAAACCCGTTGTCATGGCAACACGAAAAATCATAAACTTATCTAATTTGTTTTTTAAATTGTTGCCAACAATAGTTTAGGAAAACTCACCAAGTTTGGTTGTTCTAGTACAAGCCGTTTGGGAGCTATTGGAGGTCAAATTTGTCGCAGGCACTTTTAGCCACCCAACCCTTGTCAGCCTGATAACTAGGGAACGCGTGAATGGATGGTTTTGATATTTGGTATGTGGGTAGGATTAGACATGACGAAGGAATGGCAGGAATTGCGTTACGGCAGGACGCTCTAGCGGCGTGTTATGGTATGGCAGCGGAACTTCCGGTTTTGCTATTTTTTGTTTGGGACTTGTTTGGGTGATGATTTTTTAATGGTAGGTAGCTGTGTGAAATCCTAAAAAGGTGTGTAAGTTTTGGCCACCTAGGGTTTCGCAGGGGCGGTGAAAGTAATTCTTGTTTTAGGTTTTGAGAAGAAATAATGCGAGAAGGGGTTGATGAATGTTAAAGACTGTAGGTATACAGATAGCTGACGTAATGATGTACATACTTGTATGCTTGTTATACAAATTAGCTGGTTATTTGCATAATGCGATAGGTATGTGTAGAAACCCTCAAAACTCTGTGTCTGTGAACAGAACAGCTCCTTCACGCCAACACAGATTGATCTGATATTTGGTATGTGGGTAGCTCTTGAGAAGGAGAAGAAACGTACGAGGCGTTTTTTTGTCTAGTGGCTTTTGACGGTTTTGCAGGGGATGTTTGTACTTGAAAAATAGTGTGTAGTGTGGTAAGTGTGGCGATTACGCCGTATTATATTTAGGAGTTACGTCATTCTGTGTGGGCTGGAGTTGTGGGCCCGTCCCCACAGGAAGTGACCCCAAAGGTCATAGTTGCGCAATAGAGGACAGCACGACTTATATATGCCAGACGATTACAAGACAATGGTACTATAGGGACAGTACATTATACATGATGGGGTGTAAACGTTTCCTATAAGTTTTGATAATCTGTAGATTAAGGGCAATGAATAAGGGCAATGATGATATTGTTTACAGGGGCCTATATTATACGTTTTAAAAGGGTTGTACATGTAACAGTTACTACCGGTACAATACATTGGTGAACAAAGCAGGGTTTGTTTTTCATAGTTAGTTGTAGCCATTGATGAGATTGTTTATAGGGATTGTACATTAGACATATAGGATGCACAATGTAGTGGACTGCATTGTGAAACCAAGAATGCTACATCATCATTGTTGCAAGCAACAAGTCGGCAATAATGATATGTAAAGGGGCTGTACAAAGAAAAACTATAATTTATAACATCACTTTGTAGAAACGTCCATGCAATGTATCAAGTCGTCAATATTGACAATATTGATCCGTCAACCCTTCCCTTGTTATTACCATCTAAAGGGATGATTCGATTGCGTACGCGCGGAACACTTGCTGTCAATTCCGGGATTTTTTACCAATCGGACATACTAGTACACAACTCAGTTAGGCTAATATTTCTCTCTTTGTTAGTTAGAGTCCATTCCAAGTCATCGTGCGGATGTTTGTTGTCATTGTTTAGAAATGATTTCAAAGTTTTAAAATTATATGTCTAGATTCGACATTTGATACTTCAGAAATATTTTAAACATTATTTCAATTTTATAAATATTTCCCCGGTCCTGTAAAACTTTGGAAATATTCATGGTTTGGAATTAGATACTTCTAATGGTTTCTAAATAATTATAACAGCATTAAACCATTATTCACCATTTTCTACCATTTTTGTAACATTTTGTAAATGGGTCAGTGGGCTGGGAAGATAGCAATTCACATATCCTTGCAAAGTATCCTTATGCAACACAACATTGGAATGGTCTTGACATTGCTGTTCGTTCACTTAACTTTTCACTGTATAAAAAACATTTAGTTAAATTAGTACGTCCCTCCGTCAATAAACATTTAAGTTACGGTCCTCGATACACCTGCGCCCTCCTTACACGCCTTCGCATCGGCACCTGCAGTCTGAACCATTGTTTATTCATCCGCAATTTACTAATTTTACCATTTGGCAAAGTTTAAATGTGAAAGAATGACACAGAGGTTTCACAATTATTCTAAGAAATATTTTGTACAGTTAACTAGTTACTTTCAAAATGTTTCTAAACTTTTTAAATGAATTCAAATAGATGAATATTTTCTTAGTCAATTTAAAAAAAAAATCAATTATTGTGGCCTAGATACTAGTATTCTTTTACTCCACATAATTCAGACTTATTACAAATATCACCTAAAACCCTCATGGTGACTTGGAATTGACTAATGTGTCTTATCTTTGAGTATCTGCTATTATGAAATGAAGTAGGCGTATAATTTGGGTACCTACTGGCTCGCAAAATATACCTAGTTATTATTATTGATATAAACTGTCCTCATTATATATGCAAATTAGCCCCTGATTTGCATGATAAAAATTGATTATGTAAGGCATCTCCAAAGCTATCTCACTCGCTCGCTCACGGCCCATGACAAAAGCTATCTGCATTCCAAATACCATGACAATCTGTCAACCCAAACTATTCCACTTCAAAGGGATGATGCAGCTAACGTTACATAGGCGCGAAAAAAGTTGTAGAATTCCGAGAATTTTTGCCAATCGAACGTATCATTTTCTGTAAGGCTAGCCCCTGAGATGTCTATAAAAATCACCCTCCAACCACCACACCCTCGCCCATTTCACGAAGGTTGAGCTCTGCGAACGCTTGTTAGAATTGTGAAAATACAGTAAGAATACACTTTCAACGCCGTTCGATATTTCTCCACTTCAAATGCACCTCGAACGTTTTGAGCATGTCAAAAACTTTCGGGCCAGCCAAAAGAACGGGCACAAATATCTGGAATGCGGTGAGAATTTCTAGAATACAGTACGAATTCCTAGGAATAGAAGAAGAAAAAAGAGGATTTTCATTCTGATGGCATTCCGGCTGATTCTTGCTCTCGTGTGAAGTGGCCTTAAAGCAGACAGTGTAGCATATAGTAGACAACAGTTTCAGATGGCGAACCGCAGGAACACACTTTGTCTTTTATTCTCATTGTATGAAAAGTGGCATTTAATGGACTCCGATCCATTCTAAGCCTAGGACTGAGTAGTGTCGGATACCGTCTGTGGTGTTGTATTGGAGTTAAAAGGAAGTCCTTGCTTCTCTTGAAGATGTTTATGTTGTCTCTGTGAATTTTGGTTCCAGATCTAGAGGGTTGATGCATGGGGGATGAAACTGGCCCTGTACAACTTTACAACTTTGTTCTGCAGCAGGGTACATGAAGATGAGTTGTACGTACATGTGTTACGGAGCTGAAGTCAATTATTCTCTGTTCACCTCTTACTGAGGGGATGAGTGATCATGAGTGCAGTCGAGCTGGTACTTAAGTCCATCCATGGGCTTGTACATCATCACCATGGAAAGATAGTGTCTTCTCGTGGCTAAACTAAGTATTCAAGTTATTGTGCAAGGTTTATACTGGGGTTCCCTTCATGACTACGGTTACAAGACAGCCTGTATGGTATTAGACACTGTCAAACATCTTGGCTGCTTTGGTACTGAGGTATTCCAGTATTGTTTAAGCGTATTCTAGCTCTGATCGTATCATGTTGCTGTGCATGTATGCTAACTCAAGGGTCTCCCTGCTCAGCTTCCCCTTAAGTTTACAAAGGCCTCCTAAGAGTTTCCTGACTCTGCTAGTTTGTGCCTACGTACACGTTCATTACATCTTAGAGACTGATGAATAGTGACTCCAAGATGAGTGTATGACGACACTAATGTTCGACTACGTTTTTATCAAGAATGTAAATAGGTGAAAGCTGCACGTTATTTCGGTCTGCCTTAATTCAAACCTTGCATTTGTCTGGGTGAAGGTCGAGACTCCGGTCTGGAAATTAAACCAGGCAAAGACAGTTTGGAGGTCTGCATTACTGGTGCAAGCTTTCTCCCGCGTGGTTTTAGCTGAGTTGTACAAGGCGGTTTCGCCTCACGGCAAGTAACGTTTGACTTGCAATGAAGGTCTTTGATGTCGTTGAGGTATACGAGAAAGAGTAGAGGTCCAAGTGTCGTTACTTTCTTAAGCTTGTTTTTACCATTGTGACAAAAATGTGGTGGCCTAAAACGAGCAAGTAACTTACAGGGTACACATACTGAGCGATTGTATGCAGAGAATTCACAATTAGAATTGGGCGAAAGTGCAGTTAAGTTGCCGACAAACACCAAACATGTTTTGTTTACCGCATGGGGATAATGATATAAGGGTATTATTAATAAAATTGACTCATATCTTAAAAGTCTAAACTTCAGTTTTTGACGAAAACACTATGAATTGAGAGAACAATTAGTCGGCCGCCATGTTGACTCATTTGCATATCATCAGAGTTGAGCCGTCTTGAATCACGGGAGAAAATATACGAACTGTTTATTCATGCAAACAGTACAAGACAAACATTCCAATAGATGGTATACTTGCTTGTTACCTTCAATCTGTTTCTGGTAATCTGTTTCGCTCGGCAAAAGTGATCATGTAAATTTTCTACTATGAAACGTACCACGAATCTAATAATTTTGAGCTTCTGTCTCTTTATTTCTTCCCACAGCGTCTGCATCGAAAACATTCCTTGTCATACGTACCCGTTCCTTATGGCCCACTTGCTTTCTTCCTATTTTTCATTCAGAGCAAAGCTATAATGGTGGACAAGGATTGTAAACGCTGAAAGAAACACCAAGCCAGACAGACAATGGCATCAAGTGTCGTAGATGATAAAAGTGACATTGACCAAACCCCGTATGACCTTCAACAGAATCCGGCTAGGGAACCAAATCCAGTGTACGCTCAAAATATTCATCAGAGCCCGACCCAAACGCACCCCTACTGTGTCCAAATCAAACCAATCAAGTCCGTCCGAGAAGAAGTTTTTCCAAACCCGATATACGAGCATAACGCCGGCGAGAACCAGATTCCGATGAGCGAGGTAAACGTTCAACCAGAACCCATCCACAACGTAACTGCTGATGGTGGTAATAACGGTGGCGACCTGGAGCCGTATGCTGTCAGATATCACAGAGATAGTGAGGTTGATGCTGGCAAACCGTATGCTGTCCGTTATCATGAATACGACATAATTCCACAAAGTGGTGCTGAAAACAGCAAAGAAACAACCGAAATCGGTACCCATAATGATAGCGCCTCAGGCCAAGAAGAGGTTCGAGCAATGGCTCCAAATCCTAGCAGTGAAATTCCGACTAACGTGACAGGGTCAGACTCATCCCACGGTGATGTTGGTACTTCAGCCATTACCAGCGATAACAGTGACATACAAAACATCGGGCAGTCCAGACAAACAGTCGATCCCGTGGCCAATCAGCAGCCTGGAGAAGACGGACTACTGCCTAATCCAAAATACGTCCCGAATGTTCCCCAGCAAAAAGCTTGTGGTAGGTTGGATATTCTTTATAAATGGGCCCAGAGCGATTTTTAGAGCATCAAAATTGGAAATATTCAGAATCAGACAATTGGCACGATATTGTCATTTATAATTACTTCACATTACTAGCACATTTGTATCAATATTTCGTACTTTCTGCGTTTAAAAGGACGCACCAACATGCCGCAAACGGACTCTTGAAATATTTTTTTTTTATAAATCAGCACAGGACAATTGAATCTGATTCGCCCTTTTGTAAATCGAAACCTGATTTGAACAAGTGACGATATCTCCGGAAGCGTTCGAGACTAGTTGGTTATGTTTGTGTTCGTTCCAAAATTTTGAAATAATGGCCGCCCGCGCAGAGTTCAGATTTTGAATAAGATCTCATCACCCAATCACGCCTCATCTTTGCTCAATGAAGATCGATATGCAAAGAAATGGTGTTATTCAACCTTACCGTGTGTAAAAATTACTTATACATTGAATTTGAAAAAAAACGTACAAAATTACCCTGGGTGCCTCTAAGACAACATGGCCTTCATTAGCAATTGGCTGACATGCACTTTACCAAAATGTGTCTGAAATATCCTGTTCATTTGACTATGGAGCTGCATTCTGTGCGAAGTTGACCAGTTGTTACGTTCACAAGTCGTCTACGAATTTCCATCGTGATGACATAGCATTATTGGAGGCGCGGTTTATCAGGGCAAGGTCCAAGAATTGTCCCTTGTGGAAGGGCACAGACTACAACAGAAGCCTCGTATTTAAATGAATAGAAAAAATGTAAGAAAAAGGCTGTCAAAAGTTACCTACCTGAGGTTTAGTTGGTGAAAATCTCACATTGGCAGGGAAGTCCGACTTCTAAAGGGTGCATATGGCGATTTTAAAGACATTTTGTTCAACAGAATAGGAAACTATGGTGACCTTTGAGTTCCCTGAGCCTCCCTAATCACACCCAAACTATACTTACTCTAGACTGTCTACGACACTCCAAACATGATAAAAAGCCCATTTTCTCACAACTGAAATAGCCAGAATACCTACCGATAGTTTCCAGCTCCAAAATGCTAAAATTTCCCAACAAATAGGCTTCTTACACATATTGTTGCAAGCCATGTCATCAAAATACTGATTCTGAGCATGTCTGTAATGGTGACCTTTCACCTGGAAGGCCGCATGACGTCACGTTCAAGTCCAAAAAGGGGTCGGAAATAATTTTTAGCTAGTTGCACTTAATTGATGCTGAGGTGCTCAGCAAACCAATTGTTTATTTACCAACTAATTTTTTCATTGATATCTTATGAACGTCTAATGATAAAAAGATGGCTTTCTTTTTTACATGTTTCTAGTTATAAAACTTAACATTGAAAGTTCTTTTTTTATTGTACAGTCGTAAGTTTTCGTTTACTTCTAATACACTTCAGTTGGGATGTCTGTCCCTCTTAACCCTATTCAGACCGGGCTTTTGAGACCCTCCACTTCTAAGTCCTATAACTCTGAAACAGCGTGCCGAAGGGCCCCCAATTTTTTAGGACATGATGTCGACAGAATAGCTGACAAGTAATTGACGTTTGACGTTACTATGACGTAACATGGCGTAATTATGACGTCATCAATTTGATTATATAGGCCGGACCCATGAAATAGGGGTATTCTCAGAAAACTTCAAGTTATGCTACAAAAATGTAACAGCAAGTGCAGATAACAGAATAATAATGTTTATTACGACTTTTGTTGCCAAAAACAACATCAATGACGTCAAAATGACGTCATAAATTGACGTCATGCACATCTTAGATATCAGTTGGGCTCCTCCATATTATATCCACCACCTTGAATTTGTAAAAATCCTTTTTTTTTGGCAACAAATAATCACAAAGGGCAATGGAAATATACTAAATTCATTCATTTAGATGGTTTTTGATTAAAAAAATACCAGGTAGTTACAATTTTTAAGGGATAATTAGCTTGTTATTCTTGATCTGGCCATACGGTCCGCCATCTTGGATTTTGGGCTGATGACGTCATCAAATTAGCATAATTTATGCATATACAATTATGAAAGATAGGCTAAATAGTATAAGATTTTATCTATGTAACAAAATAGCAGTAATATAGCAAATGAATGTGAAAAATTCATTGTTAGAACCAAAAATAGTGATTTTGGGCAAAACTGCCTGTCAACAAACGGTTGCCATGGTAACACGAAAAATGGAAAATTTGTCAAACTTCGTAAAATTGTTTCCGATAATATTTTAGGAAAACTCACCAAATTTGGTGGCTTTAGCGTAAGCCGTTCTGGCGTTATAGGACATCAAAGTTGGCGCAGGCCTCAAAAGCCCCCCCCCCCCGTCTGAATAGGGTTAAGATAATGAAACTGTTTTTATAGGTCCTTTCGCAGGTCATTTTCGAAAGATCTGCGTGGTATCCACCATCCTGGTTATACTGATTGGTTGTGGAGTGTTAATTGCCTTTGCCTGCTTGCAAATCAACATAATCACACAAGACACACAAGAGGTGGGTATTAGTATTACACTAGTTCACCTTAATCCGTGGGCAGCCTAAATTCGTTGTTCAAAAGCTGAGAATTTATGATTTCAGGTCAACGACGTGGGTTTCAAATGTTAGCATTTTCAAGATATTGCAATGTGAAACTACCTTCTATCAACTTAACTATCCCCAAATACGCTATTTTTATATACAACGGTAGAGGTTACCCTATGGATAAAGGTGAACTAACGTTATACGTTTTTTGTAAATAACATAATGTGATAAATACGACGTTCTTCAACTCAGGAAATACCACTCACTGCACATGTTCAACCTAATATCTATAATATCTAAATATATTCAGCTATCTGTCTCCAGATAGATACATGTAGATAGACAGCAACATTTTCTCGACTTATGGTAAAAATAATTTCCAACATCCATTAATTAATCCCTAGAAGTGGTCTAATGCAATGGTCTTGCATCAGTAAATCCGTTAGAAAAGCTGGACGGTGGGAGGTACCGACTTCCGACGAACTTTGAACAAGTACTGACGTCATACGTTGGGAAAATCACGTGTCTACAGCACCCGGGTCGGATAGACGAAGTTACCAGAGGAGTGAAGCCGGCTTAGGAGTGTGTTTTGCTACCTGGCAAATGGACACCTCTTGGCTGACTACACTCCTTGGCCAGTTTGGTAGTATCGTATGACATTGTAGAATCTGCTTAGAGATTAAAGGACAACTAGATGGTCCGGTGATTGACGTGTCTTGAGTGGGAGACCAGTCTATTTGTCTCATTGACGGATGGGTATTATTCCTCCCTATCCTTTTCGTGATAATTCGTTGCAAGTTGTTACGCTGACTCACAACATTAAAATGAATAAACAATGATCTCGAGATCTATTTAACCCTATCTAGAGGGGGGGGGGGGCTAAAAGTGCCTGCGGCAAATTTGACGTCGTACAACTGCCAAACGACGTGTGCTTGGTGACTTTTCCTAAAATCTTGTTGGCAACAATTCTGTGAATTTTTAGTTTGTACATTTGTAAAAAAGGGTTTCTGCCAGGCATATTTTACCAAATTTACTAATTTCAGTTTGAATGATGAATTTTCATGGTTTTATTGCTAGACCACCATTGTTAATCTATATCATTTACATCCCGTGTAAGTTTAAGTTAGATTCATATTTAAACATTTTAATTAAACTTTACCAGTACATCATCCCCTCTAAATTTGGTGATGTTAACCCAATCCGTTTTAAACTTACGATGGGGGGTGGGGTATTAAAAGAGCCGCCCCCCCCCCTCCCCCCAGGAATCAAAAAATGCATTTTAGCTGATTAATCTGAATTGATATATCTTCACAGATGGTATCCACTACTGGCCCATCTATGGAAGAGGTACATACAACATCAACAATCTTCAACAGCTCACAGGGTACGTTTAATTGTTGTCAGCATGGCTTTAGAACCTCTGGATGGATTGTAATGAATCATCATTCCGGACGTACGTGTTGCCTGGTCCAAGTTTAACCAAACATTACGATTATCTATAGTGTCCTTAAGGTATTTAGGTGGGCCAAATTGGCATTTTGACCTTCCATTGTTTTCTCATTAATGAATTAAGAAAGAATGAAGCCGTAACGAATATTAATAGATGGGCATGAAAGAATTCTAAATTTGATTTTGGGGCCCATGTTGATGATATCAAGAGCTTTTTTTGCCCCTTGTATTTTTTTCTATGAAAAAATACAGCACTTTGGTACATACCACTGCAATGAAACTATGTTTTTCATGTGCATAATGATGAAAGCTACAAACTCACGGTTGCGCAAATTGATACCTGCTAATTATCTGTAGCAATTAGAAAATATTTGTTTTCATCTAAATGAAAAATAATTTTTTAAATATTAACCCTCAAACACCCGAGTGGGGTCCATTTGGACCCCAAACGCACATTTTGAAGTGCCATTTGAACATTTTTAATCTGAAAAAAAATCCTTCCGTGATTTTGTCAGTCAATATGTCTTATACCTTCTCCTAAGTTTTTGTAAAGATTGGTACAATTATGTGGAAATTATAAAGAAAGTTTGTGTTCAGTCTGGACCCCAGCAAAAATGTGCAGTTTTTTAAAACAAACTTTGGAGGCTAACTCCTTAACCACTTACAGTATGACTACCAAACTTTCAGACAATAATAAGAATGTAAACTTCAATCATCACAAAAAAATCTGTGTCATCAACATGTAATATGACGACATTATGACGTCATTTGCCTAATCAGAGCGGCCATCTTGGATTTTCACCAATGACGTCATGAAATTAGCATAAATTATAAATTTTAAGTCATGAAAATTACATTAAATTTCATAAAATTTGATTGTTGTCGGAAAGCAGGTGTGGTTTACCAAGAAAACCTTGTTTAAATTGAAATTGTCAAATTTTGGCAAAAATATGCCTGTTAGAATATGGTTGCCATGGCAACCACCAAAAAATAAAAAAACTTTTTTTTTTTACCAAAAACTTTTGCAAACAATATTTTGTGATAAATTACCAAGTTTCGTAGCTTTAGCTCTAGCCGTTCATGAGTTATGCGACATAAATGTTGCTGAGGGCCTCAAAATCCCCCTATCTGGTCGGAATAGGTTTAGTGCAAAACGTGGTCCTTCTGAACTTTTGCATAAATTATGATAATGAGTTGGAATTAGCAACACCTTAACATCTCAAAATATTCCTCTTACATTGACGAAGCTATGTATATACAATGATCGCCGATAAGAAATGGTACTGAGATTTTATGAACAAAACATTTTGTGGTCCGTTTAGACCCCACTCGGTCATTTTAGTCGCAAAAAAAGGTCGGGTGCTTGAGGGTTAAACTACAGATCGTTAGTAGATATCAATTTGCGCAACCGTGAGTTCGTAGCTTTCATCAATATGCACTTGAAACTTAGCTACTAACTGTGGAGTCCTCTATATATTGAAAGGACTAACACAAAGAGCACTCGCACCCACGTCCGTCTCCTAGCTCTATAACTCAATTCTGCTTCTTTCTGTGTCCTTCTTCCTACTGTTCATATACTACAAAGAGGTCTAGTGTGTCTGGCGTGGCGTGTCAAGGAAGCATGCAAATTAGCTGGTACTACATCTATGTCACTATAACCCACCTTTTTCCAAACTTTGTAGTCTCTACCAGACCCCGGGTCACTGGAAAACCGTAGAAATGGAACAAATAGAGTAAGTCGGCCAGAGGAGTGAACAGTGCGTAGTACAGACCGTAGGTCGCGTACTGTTCCCTGGCCGGCTTACTCCTCTATTCGTTCCATTTCTACGGTTTTCCAGCGACCCGGAGTCTGGTAGAGACTACAAACTTTGGGTCGCTGTTTCTGCGGTCGATGTCGTCTCGCCGTCTGACGATTCTGCTGTCGTCGTTGTCTCTGCCGTCGCTGGTGATGTTGAAGTAGTTTCGTCTCCTACTCGCGCTGGTTTGTTGTACGTCTTGACAAATGACACATTCCATTTCATCACGTTCCCTTCCGCATTTTTGAACGTTACGTCCCCTCCATTCTTTCGGATAACTCGACAGAGTGTAGTTTGTAGACGTCTTTCTTTTCTTGTCTGATGAAGATCAAGTCATCTGGTTCTAGGTTGTTCTCGGAGGCGCGTCTCCTTTTGTCTCCATATTCTTTTCCAGCAATCTTCCTAGATCCTGTTGAAATCTCTATCTCGAACGTCTTCGTTCAACAGGGTTGGTTCTTTTGGCATTTATGGCAGTTTTTATCGCATCACCCGACCAAACATGAGTTTGTATTGAGTTTCTCCCGTGGTCACCTGTGATGTTGTTGTTGTTTATTTGCTGTTTATTGTTTATTAAGAAACCTTTTAGCTCTTACGGGCTAATCTTCCAAGGTTCAATCAACATGAATCAACATGACAATCAACATGATATATACATTTTTGAAAATACAACAATCACAAAGTATTTACAATAGAGCACAGTGTCTAGGGGTCAGAGGTCTAGATAACAATATTTGAGATGGCTTGTTTAAAACTGGACAGTGTATACAGTGACTTAATGTTAGATGACAATGAGTTCCAGAGCATAATTGCTCGGTACAGGAAGGTACGTTTTCCACTGTTTGTTTTAGGTTTGGGTAGTCTGAAGCTGTTGGATACAGAAAATCTAGTATTATACATGTGGGATGAATTATCTGGTATGAAGGAATTGTACACATTTTGTGGTTCGTGGCTAGTGAGGATTTTAAAGAACATAATCAGAGTACTTAAAGAGAATCTCTTTGTCACTGTAGGCCAACCAAGCTCAAGATGCATCCGCCTAACAGATGTGTCCGATGTACATTTTAATAACAGTCTACACGCTCTATTTTGTACTATCTGCAGTTTTCTCACATTCGAATCTGACATGCTGGCTAGCAATGGAGAACAATATTGTACTACTGTTGTACACATGTTGAGCGATATGCCTGCAGATACTTGTTCAGTTCAGTCCTTCCCTTCTACTCGCGCGATTCTAATGGCTTTCATCAAGGTTCTGTTCTGTCTCTCAACTTTGTGGTGTTCGATGCCTTATTCTTGCAGGAACTCTTTTAACTCTGCATTGTGAATTGTGGCCCGCTGTTCGTATCGTGTTTGGATTCCCAAACCTTGCGAATATTGTTCCCAACTGTTCGATAGCCTTTCTGCTCGACGTTGACTACATAATCGCAACTTCAAAGTATCGGCTGTAATAATCCACTATTACA
Source organism: Branchiostoma floridae (assembly GCF_000003815.2). Taxonomy (NCBI): domain Eukaryota; kingdom Metazoa; phylum Chordata; class Leptocardii; order Amphioxiformes; family Branchiostomatidae; genus Branchiostoma; species Branchiostoma floridae. Next base: position 3,797,964 of record NC_049983.1, read on the forward strand.
AGTATGTTCTCTTCGGTCGGTAAGTCTACTCCACAAGCTTGCCATGGTCCCGTGGGTGGTTGTACCCTTGCCATTGGCGGCATGTTTTCTCCAACCACCTGACATCCGTGGCAACTCTTGCATTTTCCTTCAGCGTCAGTTTCCATCTTTGGCCACCAGACCTTCCTTCTCAGTCTTTCTTTGGTCTTCCTGGCGCCTTGGTGTCCTTCGTGTGCAAGATCTACAACGCTTTGTCTGAGATTCTTCGGGATGATGATTCGCGTACCTCAACACGAGCATCCCGTACACCGTCAGTTCTTTGTTCACATGTGCATACGACTTTACTGGAGACTCCTCCCAGTTACCGGTCTTGATACACTCTCTGACTTGTTCTTCCTGAACACATGTCGCTCGAACGCCACGTTCGACTTTGGTATGTCATCCAGTACTTTTATTGTTTGCTTCTATGTCTTCGTGTTTTTTCCTCTACCTTCGTATAGAAGATGTCCTGAACTGACATACCTGCTGAATGTAGAAGCAGTGCTTTCTTCTGCTCGTCTTCTTTGATGCCTTTGCCGACTAGATACAGTCCAAAACTTCTTTTCCATGTCTTCCATCGGGCAGCTATGCCATTTGAGTCGCCCCCGACTGAGAATGCTGGCAGACTCCCTATGTCTCCAGCGACTTGGACAACTGCAGCTCCTGGATTTTCCTCTTCATCGGAACTCTCCTCTGCTGCACCAGGTCACTTCACTAACATCAAGACAGGTATGTTTTTGGCGACGCCTCAGGGGCGATTCAAATGGTATATATTATGTTCAGTCTGCAAAATTCTAGGAATTGCACAGGCATGTTTCCACAGGAATGCTAGGCATGTTTCCACAGGTATGGAATGTTAGCCTCAATGAATGTGAAAAAAAAAACTGAAATGGAATGTGGGTCATGTCCCAGGAAGCTGGGATCAGTGGAATGGTTAGAACAGCTCAGGTCAACTGATAGGGATAGCCATGTACCATAGGTAGACAGGAAATTTTACATATTAAGGTCATAATCTTGAATGATGGCGAATTGTAATTAAATTCAAAGCCAAATGTAATTTCATGGCATATACTAAAGGTATATCAAGGTCACACACTGGCACACACAGTGTCACACAGACATGCAAAATCATGTGCAACATGTATAAAATACAATCACACAAACACAGACACAGCCTGGATGGATGTGAATGGAATTTTGGTCATGTCTTAGTAAGCTGGGAACAGGGGGATCATGGTTGGATCAGCTGAGGTAAACTGATAGGGAAAGCCATATACCATAGCTAGGTAGACAGGAAATGTTACATATCAAGGCCATAACCTTGAATGATGGCAAATGGTAATTATATTTAGAGCCAAATGTAATTTTCATGGCATATACTAAAGTTATATGAAGGTTACACACTGGTTATTGTCATGGCAAATACTAAAGGTATATCACGGTCACACACACACACAAACACACACACACAGACACACACACACACACACACGTTGTTCAACGTCCTTTTTTGGTTACACGCAAAATTGCGAGCTCAAGGACATGTATGGATGGTGGGCAAACCAACCATGTACTTAACATCATCCTGCCAGCATATGATATAATCTTGTACAATGAGAAATATTCCGAACCCTGCTATGTTTGGCTTTTGGAGGCATATTCTTTTACCACTCTGGCTGGAATTCCAAAGGCACTGCCCAACATTGCCTCCTACCCTGGAATTCCAACATTGCCACTGAAATTCCTACATTGCAACCTTCACTGGAATGCCAACACTGCCTCTCCAACACCTTGGTGGAATGTGGAATGTGGGACATGCTGGATCCCTTGGTTGAATGTGGGACATGCTGGGTCCATTGGTGGAATGTGGGACATGCTGGGTCCATTGGTGGAATGTGGGACATGCTGGGTCCATTGGTGGAATGTGGGACATGCTGGGTTTCTTGGTGGAATGTGGGACATGCTGGGTTTCTTGGTGGAATGTGGGACATGCTGGGTCCATTGGTGGAATGTGGGACATGCTGGGTCCATTGGTGGAATGTGGGACATGCTGGGTCCATTGGTGGAATGTGGGACATGCTGGGTTTCTTGGTGGAATGTGGGACATGCTGGGTTCCTTGGTGGAATAAGAAATGTGGGACATGCTGGGTCCATTAATGGAATGTGGAATGTCGGACATGCTGGCTCCCTTGAGAACTTCGGCAGGACAAGGAGGTTACTCTTTCGTATGGGCCATAACCTCGTAATGCAACTGCAGAGATTCGGGGATCACCCAGTCGTGGTGCAGAGGGTGACAGCTGTTGTCTGTATAGTGAAGAAGAGGATTTTTTAAGCATGTACTTGCATCAGACCTTCAATGCAGAGGGTGGTTTTGTGGGACAGCTAGAGGATGGTTTGCTGTGTCTGTCACGTAGGTAACAGCCAGATGGAGGTTCGTGTATTGACTGTTATTGCCTAGACCGTCAAGTTATCCCAAGGACTGGAATATTACGAAGTAGGACAGCTATTGTGGATTAGGGGCAAGAAAGTCATTCAAGGACTGAAGTGCTGGAAACAGTTGGTTCTTACTTTTTTATTCTCCACTATACACTGTAGTGCTGGTCGAAGGTTTAGGTTACCGGCAGACCATTGTGCTGTACCAGGGATAGTACATTCCTACTGGCTGTAGTTTATGTTACAGGTGGGCTAGGTTCCAGGGTTAGTAGCACAGGGAGTTTCCAGTCTATGCACGCACCTACCTGCCAAACCCGTTCCAATGCTATTTCCACATTTTGCTCTGGTCAAAAAAACCTACAACACCCACCGTCGCCAGGCAATGTATTTTTTGCCATTGCCAATCTTGTTATGGTAGAGAACCCTTTGCATTTCCGGTCCAAATATAAGTAGTAAAATGATTTACCTTGCGTTTTCCTCTGGTACTGTAGTGTACAGGATAAGCTTCCCCGCTCCACGAAGCGCCAATAACTACGCTGCGTTGGGGACAACATTGTCTCAGGACGTGGGAAGTTTTACTCTATGTCTGCAAATGCGCACCGACATGAGCTCCTACAGTGACGCAGCTTTGGTCAGCTATGCTGTGCAGCAAGAAGAAAATGAGCTACTCATCTTCAATGAAGGACGCGCAAGGAACGGGTTCGATGTAAGTTGCCAAACACAAACCCCTTTTATCTGATTCACCACTTCACATATTTCATTTCTAAATGTTTTAGCTTTAAATTATATGCTGTAATTTCAAAGATATGCGTCAATGTCCTTGTAATATGTTTATTCCAGCTGCACGTACAAAGAAAATATGCTGGCCGTACTCACTTGCCTGTTTGGGATGGTGAGTGGCATGCAGTATGTGTCACCTGGCGCAGCACTGACGGATCTTGGCAGATGTACACTGACGGCGTTCTTCAGAATTCAGGCTCGGGGCTGAACATAGGAGGTACAGTGCGCAGTGGCGGATCATGGATCCTTGCGCAGGAGCAAGACACACTTGGAGGAGGATTCCAGCCGCATCAAGCCTTCAGCGGAGAACTGTCACAGGTGAACCTCTGGGACCGCGTGCTGACTCCAGCTGAGATAGGGACAGACTGGTCAGACTTCTGTGGTCAACATGGCAACGTGATTGACTGGACAACAGCTAACATAACTGTCTTTGGACTGGCCGCTATTGATCAATATCGCTGTAGTAAGTAATGTTGCCAAGTTATTACCTTCGCTTAGAAATTCGACCCATTTTTTTTTCTGAAAAAAATCCGAAAAACAATAAATGAAATTGGTGTGGCCCTATCATTTTTTTATGGAAACATCAGACCGCTGCGAGGTACCGGCACCCGCTTACACGAGTCAGGGGTAGGAGGAACCCCTTGCATACTATGGCATCATTTCCGTGTCAAAATTTCGTATTGAAAAAGGTACCTTAAAGAAGCGAAAAAAGACGTAAATACGTCTACGATGCTTTGAACAAAACGTCGCTTCGGTAGGCCTTAACGGGCCTTTTGAACGATGTCCATACGTCCCCTTTGCACAGCTTTACAATTTCCGTGTCAAAATAACGTTTTGGAAAAGGGTACCTTAAACAAGCGAAAATACGTGAACGATGTTGCAACAGGGACGTTACGGTATTCATTTCCGTGTCAAAATTTCGTACTGAAAAAGGTACCTTAAAGAAGCGAAAATAGACGTAAATACGTCTACGCTGCTTTGAACAAAACGTCGTTTTGGTAGGCCTTTTGAACGATGCCTATGGCATCATATCCGTGTCAAAATTTCGTATTGAAAAAGGTACCTGAAAGAGGCGAAAATAGACATAAATACGTCTACGATGCTTTGAACAAAACGTCGTTTCGGTAGGCCTTAACGGGCCTTTTGAACGATGCCCATACGTCCCATTTGCACAGCTTTACAATTTCCGTGTCAAAATAACGTTTTGAAAAAGGGTACCGTAAACAAGCGAAAATACTTGTACGATGTTGCGACAGGTACGTAACCATATCGTATCGATAGCGTGCTACGATCTTCTGCAATATCGCATATCATAGCAACATTGAACCAAATATGTATGCTGTAACGTGACAAGTCATACGGTACGTACACCCCCTTCTCACTCTAACATGGTTATCCGTGTCAAAATATCGTATTTTAAAACGTACCTTAGAATAGCGAAAATAGGTCTACGATATACGAATTACGTATCGCTGTACGTATGCGACATCGTCTCGGGATAAACAAAATCGCTATACTCCATTATATGCACCAAATTTCACTTTGCGAAGGCCCCCATTCCACTTGACGGCGCTCTCACCGCGCTCTCACGGCGATGGCAAACTTGCCCCATCGCCGTGAGAGCGCCGCGATGGCAGAAAAAGCTGCTCTAGTGGAATCTCTCCTGCGACGCCAGCGCGCTCTCAGCGCTACGGAAAACTCAAAGGACAGCAATTTTTATGGGCCGCCAAGAACTTTAAAGATTACTCAACGAATTTCAGAGATAAAGAACGAGATTTCTTACCTTTTGTGTATTTCATTGTATTTCAAGTCATATTTTTACGTCTTACGTAATTTTAAATTATAAAATCAAGGCTGTAAACAAATCCAATTTTGCTCACTATAGAGTCGTTCAGCGTGAGTCTAAGATTATCTATACGCTTGACTTGCTGTTTTTTAAAAATAATTTGCCATGTAACTTGTTCATAATGAATATCATTATCATGCCAGGTTATTATCGTGAATTATAGAATAGTGAAACGAGTTGATCTATTGAAAATAAGTCTTCTATAATCTCAATCTACAGGTTAAGAACATGAAAACTAAAATGTTATTCTGTTAACATTTAAAAATCAGACATAGTAAACCTTTGTGTTCTTGATTATTCTATCTCAATTTAATTCATTGTACATTTTGAACATTTCTCCGAGTCCTTTCTCGTCAGTTTATGTTATATGTATTCTGGAGTAATCCTGTGACTCGAAACGCTGAATAAAGCACCGTATGTGTAGTTGTCCAATTTGTTTTACCCATGATTTTGATTATAGGAAGTGATTCATGACACAAAAGTATGATATGACAACAAAATTCATCAAAATATACTTCCTCAAGAATAAAGACTGCATGAACTATAGTTGAGAGCGCAGCGAGAGCGCAGCGAGAGCGCGGTAAGATCGCCGTCCTAGTGGAATGGGGCCTATCATATACCATTGTTTAGCCCTATTGGCGCTCACCGCGCTCTCTTGGCGCTCTCATGGCGCTCTCACGGCGATCATTGTTGCATCGCCATCCTCGGCGCTCTCACGGCGATGGTATGGCAGGGCTCCATACCATCGCCGTGGTGACGGCGCTCTCGCCGCGATGGCATGGCAGGGCTCCATACCATCGCCGTGGTGACGGCGCTCTCGCCGCGATGGCACTCCCGGCGCTCTCACCGCGCTCTCACGGCGCTCCCACGGCGACCTTGGCGATCCCACCGCGCTCTCACCGCGATGGTCAAATTTGCCATCGCCGTGAGTGGAATGGGGGTAAAAGATATCGTTGTAAGGCGTACCTTAAATTATCGTTATCAGGCATACGATATCGCAATTCAGACGATTTTTAACACGGCATCGTATGGCATCATTTCCGTGTCAACATTTCGTATGAAACAGGTACCTTGAATAATAGAAACAAAACGTAAATGCATCTACGATGCTTCAATTATACCACGAAAAAAATGGAAGGACAAAAGTTGGCCTAGTGGACGATTCCTAACGTCCCTTAATTTATCTTTATAATTTTCGTGTCAAAATATCGCATTAAGATGTGACCATAAACAAGCCTACAAACGTGCACAGTATTGCAATAGGGATACACAGACAAACTGCCTAAAATGTAAGTTTCTTGACTCTGTTATCAGATTTCACAACCCCTTGACATATGTCAGGGTACAGATAAATCATTTGCTGTGGAGAACGATGAACAAAGAATGAACTAAACTGAGAACGAAAGCAAAATTGTAAGGAGTTGTGGTTGTCCTTTTCGTGTTCATATATGACTAATGATGATGATGATAATATGACTAATCGTTACTTACTGCATTTTTTCTTGATAGTTCCTACGAAGTGGCGTGAAGACGGCCAGTGCGGAGAGGGCTACCCTGCTGCAGACGGTAACCCTGCTGAATGCGACCCTGGCGGTATTTACCCATGCTGCTCGGACGAAAACTGGTGCGGCAACACTACAGAACACTGCGACTGTCCGGACTGTGTCGACTACAGGAACACAGGTACATTACTGGAACATGCAAAAGATCGCTTTGTTATTGAATGTACATGCCAGAACGATACCTATGGCATCATTTACGTCGCCAAGGTGACGGAACATGGAGCAACCCTACTCCAATATGCATGCGTAATAATACTTACTAGTTCCTATATGCCAGCAATGTCGATGGAATTGTGGTATGCAAATAGTAGATATAGTCTCAGAAAGAAGCTGCATGACGTTTCCCTCTTTAATGTGTAATTGAGCACAGATTAAAAGACGTTGTTTTGTGCATGGTCAGAAGACAAATAGTACATCTTCCCACAATAAAAGGTTCTTGAACATTTGATCAACTATGTTGGAGTGAGAAGGGGGTGTACGTACCGTATGACTTGTCACGTTACAGCATACATATTTGGTTCAATGTTGCTATGATATGCCATATTGCGGGAGAGCGTAGCACGCTATCGTTACGATATCGTAACGTCCCTGTTGAAACATCGTACACGTATTTTCGCTTGTTTAAGGTACCCTTTTCCAAAACGTTATTTTGACACGGAAATTGTAACGCTGTGCAAATGGGACGTATGGGCATCGTTCAAAAGGTCCCTTAAGGCCTACCGAAACGACGTTTTGTTCAAAGCATCGTAGACGTTTTAACGTCTATTTTCGCTTCTTTAAGGTACCTCTTTCAATACGAAATTTTGACGCGAAAATGATGCCATATGATATGTGATATTGCGGGAGATCGTAGCACGCTATCGTTACGATATCGTAACGTCCCTGTTAAAATATCGTACACGTATTCTCGCTTGTTTAAGGTACCCTTTTCCAAAACGTTTTTTTGACACCGAAATTGTAAAGCTATGCAAAGGGGACGTATGGGCATCGTTCAAAAGGCCCCTTAAGGCCTACCGAAACGACGTTTTGTTCAAAGCATCGTAGACGTATTTATGTCTATTTTCGCTTCTTTAAGGTACCTTTTTCAATACGAAATTTTGACACGGAAATGATGCCATAGACTTAGTGCGAGAGGGTGGAGAAGGAAGTGCACAGCCCTCGTTCACCATAAAATGTCATGTAGAGGTCGGAATAATGGTAGCCGAACCCACCTGAAAATGCCTATTTGCCTGCTCATCTGTCGGAAAATTCGACAGGAGAATCCGAAAATCTTAGGATGTTGATGTTTGAAATTCACTTCATTTCCTCTATTTACATAGCAAAACTCGTGACGTTGCATATTTGGTATCATGTTTATGTTCCATCTATAATAACATACATATGTTACATTTATTCATTTTGTCCAGTTGAAAACAAAAAACTTAATTACGCAAATTAAGTCCTCAGTATGAACATCTTTGTTCCTAGCTGCATGCCTGAAATGATGAAAATTCGTCATTTCTTTCTGCAGTTGGAATGTCTTGACAAAAACCTGCCCAACGTTTTCATGACGCTGAAAACTATCTACCTCTCAAATGTCAAGACCTTATCATGTCCTGGACTGGAGATACATTAAAAAAAACCTGCTATGATAGATTATTCTCATTAACTATGCAAATGTACTCTCATTTTGCATAATTAGTATTTCATTTTGTAAAACATTATCTAAGCTACCTACATACCAAAAATAACGAAATTCCTTTCTTGAGTTATCGTCTTTGGAAATTTTTGACAAAAATGCTATCCCAAATTAACTCAAGTCACAGAGCACCAGAGTTATCTAACACTTCAAAATCGTGACCATAGCCTGATCAGAAAACCAGATAGAAAAATTGGAAGTTATGTTGCAGTACCACTGGAAGTCGCCGGAGGCCTGAAATGAAAGAATTTTCAGCTTTTATTATACCTTACCAACATACCAAGCATAAAACAAATCCACACAGCCGTTCTTGAGTCATCTTGTTGATAAAGACATGCACACAAACGCTAAGTAAACATAACCTCCATGAATATTTCTATTCCTGGCAATTCCTGGCAATTCGTAGTGTGTTCGAGAAACTCTCACTGCATTACAGCTTTTGACATGTTAAAGATTGTCCAAGTGCATTCGGATAGAAATATTGAATGGCATTCAAAGTGGATTCTAAGTCTATTCTAACTATTTTAACTGGAAGGGTGTAAGGAGGATAGCTGCCGATAGAGCTTGCTGGGCCACCTGACTGCCTCATGTGTCGGACGACACGGGAGCCCCTAAGTCTAAGTAAGTCTAACTGTTGTATGACAACATTCTATGGAATTCCAGCACTATTCAAAACATTCTTGTCTCATTCGATTGTGAATCGAAAACGCAGGCCATTTCAAATCCTGTCCGAATGTGGCCAAAAGAATATCTGGAATGCAGTGAGAATTTGTAGAATAAACTACGATTTCCCAGGAATAGAAATAAATTTTCATTTTGACGTCGACGGCATTTTGTCTCATTCTTTCTCGTGTGAAGGGGATATAAGACCCATTTGGAGTTCCCACTCGGAGTGGCCCCGAATGTGGCACGGATTTTGCAAATACTTTATTCCGGCTGGTTCTGCTTGATTTCTGCTAATTCGGCTCCAGTTTGAAGGCTCTATAAATATTGCATTGTATGCACTAGCATGTGTTATTTGTATGTGTACCAAGGTCAGGTTTACTGTTGCTCAACTGTTTTACCAGGACAGTGCTTTGAATTTGTTCATTTTACATGTTGATATTACTGAATAGGTCCATTCTTCTCGTTGTGATTGTTTCATTTTATTCATTTACCACCTCAAGAAACATGCATGTACTTGAAGAATCCTTATTACCTTCGCCAGAATGGCAAGGTTATGTTTTAGGATTGTACGTCTGCCTGTATGTAAACAGCATAACTCGAGAAGCTTTGGATCATTGGACGGATCCTGATGATATTTGGTAGGTGGGTAAGGGTCGGGTAAACGAAGGTCAAGTTCGATAAAGGGCCTGAAAAGGTAATGCAGCGGCTTGGTTTTGATATCCCGTGTTCTGGACATGTTGTGTTCGTGATTTGGGGTTGGCAAATAGCCATTGGGCAGAGAGCAAGTTCTGTGAGTTTGGGCCCCCTCGCGGCTTTTTTTTTTCAATTACAGGCGGTGGTTTCGTTTCAAACTTTGGACAAAAATAACTCGAGAACGTGTCGACGGATCGTCATGATTTTTGGTATGTTTGACCGATGAGGCTGATAAATCGATAATCAACTAGAAAGGCCGACATTTGCTTGAGAGCAAATGCAGCATATTTCAGCCATCTCCCTCCCCATGCAACAACAGGCTATTCCAAAATCACCCATGTGCAAGAATCGAACACTTCTTTTAAAAGTCACTTCCACTAATGATACTTAATGACACCCAAAAATGAATCTTACAAAATTCCTAGTGCAAGAATGGACTCTTCCAGTGCACCCCATGTGAATTTGCACAATAGACCAGTCCAGAAATACTCTCACTGAAAACATGGTCAAGGTTGAACTAAGCAAAAAAGGCATTATCACCTTTCTAAAACTAAATTTGAAAACATCCCCATGCAAGAATGGACTCTTTTTGCGATGCCCCTATGTAAAGTGGTGCAGTCCAAAAATACATCCGCTAAAATTAGACTTAATCACCAAAGTCCCAAAAATGGATTTTAAAAATCCCCCCATGTAAGGATCGACTCTTCCAGCACAACCTATGTGAAATTGCAAAGTTGACCAGTCAAAAAATAACCACACTGAAACACTTTGACATATCAAATCACCAAAGTCCATAAACAAATTAAAAAAAAAATGAATGCCCCCCTCCATGCAAGAATGGACTCTTCCAGTACACCCCATGTAAAATTGCAAAATAGTCCAGTTCAAAAATACTCCCATTGAGAGACATTAAATAATCAACAGTCGAAAGATGAATTTAAAAAATATGTACCCCCTCCGTGCCAGAATGGACTCATCCAGATAACACCGGGCTCACTGATTGGCTGCCAATCCCCTTCGGGATGTTGACTCAGGCTACGTGATTGGTTGCCTCTTTAATCAAGTTACTAGTATATATAGACATGTGCACATGCTGTCTTCAGGTGGGAGAGGTCAACGACCTTGAGGTCGTTGACCCTCTGGCCAGTGGAGAATTACTTAAAAAGTACCCAAATATATCATTTTGAAGTGGTTTATGCCAGAAATTATACATGGGTCATTTGAAGGAATATCTAGTGCACCTATTTACCAAAATGTAGGTCATTTGGTTACAAGACCAGGGAACAGGAGCGAAAAGCGTACGTTTTTGGTCAAACAATGGCCAAAAAATTCCAACATTAAGCATTTTGTTGTACCTTATGCCAAAGGTGTCAATGAATTCATGTGCGCATATGTAGACGGCACTCCTATACCAAATTTCAGGTCATTTGGTTGTAAAATGGGGGTATAGGAGCCAAAAAATGTCATTTCTGGGGCAAAAAATGGCAAAAAATGCCAAAATTAAGGATTTTACGGTACCGTATGCCAAAATTGTTTTTGGAATTTTGTGGGAATATGATCAAGGCACCTCTGTACCAAATTTTAGGTCATTCGGCTGTAACACCAGGGAACAGGGGGGCAAAATGTACATAACAATTGCAAAAAACATAAATAAAATCATTTTAAAGGAAGATATGAAAAAAAATGAGAAAAAAGCATCTGGGTATTGACCCACTCTACCCTTGTGCCAAATTTCAAGTAATTCGGTCCAGGAACGACGGAGTTGAATCGATTTGAAGATTTGACAGGAGAAAGAAAGAAACATTACGAATACAATATATTTCACCATACCTATGGTATGGCTGAAATATAATAAACAATTTTCCGCAGAAGATGTATTCATACAGCAGTCACCAGCAGGTAAGTACAAGTACAACCTGGAAGAAGCAAGACAAGCGTGCGAAGAAAAGGGTGCAGTTATCGCCTCCTATAACCAGCTGTATGATGCCTGGAAGGATGGCATGGATCACTGCGTATGCGGGTGGCTATCGGACGGGACTGCTCGGCATCCAACACAGGTAGCCAGGTTGGTATATATCTGAGTTTAAATCTCTCACTCTTATGCGTCTTAACAACCAAATTTAGATTGTTTGACATAGGGCAAAATTCCATTTCATTAGTTACAGATTGTTTGTTTGTTTATTGGGATCTCCTCATGAAATCTATTTTTACAGTTTACAAAACAGGTCACAAAACAATCAAAAACGTGTGTCAACATTTATTGTAGAAGCATAACATAGAGGTATTGAAAGCAAACATTTCCTATGAATTGCAACCTGCAGTGTGTAAGTAATCACGCTACTGTCTGGTATGTAACATTGCCATGATGATAAGTTCAATGAGAAGCTATTAGTATAATGTGATGGATGCACGAGGGGTGATAAGAAAAGTCCTCGGCCTCACCCAGAAATAGTAAGCACAACTCAAATTTCGAAGCACAACATCATTATCTAAATAAATAAATTATTATGAAGCCCTTTATCGATATCATCGAAATTTCCAATCATTGCAGTCATTACTTTCCAGGCATTCGTTTTTTTCTAATTAGAAGGTAAGTGGCGAGAAAAACAAGGGTGAATTGTGATCAGACATGTGTGGGTCGAGTTCCCCATGCCGTAAATTATTTTTTAACAATAAAACATTGTCAAAGTGTTTGATAATGATTCTGTTCCTATTTTAAGCAGAAAGAAGTGGGTGTCTGACTTCCAGCAGGGCAAGTTGACCCGCACACCTCAGGTCGAAGCTCAATTGTCCACGTTTTTGTCCTTCTCCCTTACCTAACGTTACTGGGTGTCGCCTGCAAAGTAATGATCGCACTAATTTGAATTTTGGCACACATTCATATAAGACTTTATACTTGACATCTATGCTTAGAAATCTGAGTTGTGATTATTATTTATGGGTGAGGCCGAGGACTTATTGATCACCCGTCGTAGCTACCCCCTACCTCAATGCTCCCTCCTGGCATGCCGTAGTTTATGAGTGCAACAGACTTTCGTAGAATCATTATGTGTTCTGCATGAATTCGAAGGGTCATCATCGTATGCCCTGCATGGCATGGGCCCATTGTTCATGTTATGTATGTACAAGCTGTGTCTTGACGCGCAAACAACCTGTATTTTTACTTTTATTCATTTATCTCTGTCATTTTTACCCAGGGTAGTCCACTCAGTGATTCACACTGCTTTGCACTGGAGCCCAACATGACATAAGTTGGAATGAACACATTATGAGTACATATGGTGACATACAAACAGAAAATTGACAAGCAATAAATGAAATGAATGAATAACAAGAGTAATGGAACTGATGTAAGCAATAACAATAATTTTAACAAATAAATGCTACTAATGATAGCAATATTAATACAAATTATGAATAAATGATAATGGTAATGAACAACATGCTTGTTTGCCACCCAGGAAGCACTGTGGATCAGTTGGGATCAACCTCTGTTATTGGCGGTCTACCTACGACGCGTGGTGTTTCCGCAAAGTCGGTAAGTTACTTTTAAATATACTGTTATAGCAAAGATGCTGTAACGCATACTACAATTCAATACTTACTAATACAATTTATTACAACTTTCATCTGAAAATATCGCATTAGAACATATACTATCTTGAACATGCGATGTTGTAATAGGGGTGCCACAATATTTCGAAGTTTAAAGTAGATAGTTCTTGGACAGTGTAGGTTTAGACATCCTAGCATCGATTTGCTCGAAGCTCCAGGGGCAGACTGGGCATTTTTCTCTTCGTCAAGAAGATTACTAGAGGGCTTCAGAATGTATTTTCAATGGTATTGAAAATACTCCTCTGGCCGGCTGACTCCAATTACGTACTATAGACTCTATTTGTCCAATTTCTACGGGTAAGTACACTACAAACTTAAAGCATTTCTATTTTAACAGAATCGTTGACATATGGAACGCCTTACAATCAGAAATTAGACAACTCCGGCCAAATCCTACCTTTTCAGCCAATCATTTTAAGCAATCCGTTATTGAACATCTCCTGACCACACATTTTGATGTCCATCTAATAAGCACTCTGACTCATTGTTGCAAGTGCTGATTGGATGAACATCAAAATGTGAGGTCAACCTTTAGTTACCTCATTTTCATTTCTTGTTATCTTTAGTTTAATTGATCCTATTTACTGTTCTTTAGTTTGGATATTATTTCGTTTTTACAATTTTTTGTTTGAATATCCTTATGTTATGTACTTAGCTTTTATTTGCCTATTTCCTATAGTTTAAAGTTAGTTTTCAACTGTTGCTGGAGGTGTGGGTCATGTAAAGGACATATAAATCCTGTTGCCCACACCTCGCAGAACTTTTTCTAGGAATCTTAATAAATAAATAAATAAGTAAATTAGAACCCCAATCTGTAGAGCATTGTAGAGGCTAATTTCATATGAATCATATTGAAGAAAATATATATATCTCAAGTCTCTTAATAGCAGAAACTTCACACTCATCACATAGTATTTTTTATGTATTATCAACTTGGTTCGAGAAAAACATAACTCATTAAATCAACAAAAACCTGTGTGGTGAATCCTAGTATAACATGTATATAGTATAAAAAGTAGATAAGATAGTGCTAATAATCATTGTAGATTTAGATTTACGTGAATTGAAAAAAAATTTACATAATAAATCAAGAAATACTAATAGATTTTTGAAGAAGAATATATTAACTTTTTCCAACATTATAAGAGGTGATGTTAGCCTGGCTGAAGGCCCAGAAAAAACCTCCTGATAATATATCTGAATTCTTGAGACAATTTCTCTGGTTCAATTCCAATATACTTATTGATAGACTACCTTTTTTCTGGGAAGCCTTTAGCCAAAGAGGAATTTTGTTTGTTTATGATTTATTGAACACTGATGGATACTTTATGACTTACAGATCATTTATTGGTAAATATGGAAGAATTTGTGATGAGCTTAAATTCATACAATTGTTATCCAGTATCCCCTTTAAATAGAAACAAAGTATTCAAGGTATTCCTCTATGTGAAACAGCTATTATGCCTGTTACAAAATATTCCAAGTGGGTAAAAGGACTTAAGATAAACAAGGAATTGTACCGTTTTTACTTAGTTGAAAGGAAATGTGTTAATTTCCATTGTAAAGCCCAGGAATATTGGATAGAATTGTTTAATGACCAGATACAATGGGATGTAGTATACAGTTTGACCTACAAAACAACTATTGACTCCTATTTAAGATCCTTTCAATTTAAGTTGTTGCATAATCTTTTTGCTCTTAAGAATAAGCTTTATAAATGAAAATTGTCAGAAAATACACTTTGTTCTTATTGTAAGACTGAGGAGGAAACTCCCGTCCACATTTTTAGTCAATGTTCTTTTCTTGTTAAATTTTGGCCTTTGGGGGGATGTAGAAAACTGGATCAGGAATCATATGGATATTGTATTTAGATTTACAAGTAGAATTATTTTATTTGGTTCTTTAGGCTATCCTATCATTCTGATAACATTGTTATTAATTGCTAAAATGTATATCTTTAAATGTAGACATTTCAAAATTCCTACAATAGATGGCTTTTTAGCCTATGTACATTATTACTACAAAGTAGAGTACATCATTGCTCAAAACTTACAGAAAACTGAAAAACACTTGTTAACTCAAACCACCGTATGAAGTCAAAACTGACCCCAGGCGTATATTAATATGTGCCATTATGACATTTCTGGTTGAAAACAAATTTCCTCCCATGAGTTTGTTTGTATATATGTCTTATAACTTCTCATACGTTTTTACAGAGATTGGCTCATTTTTGATTAAGTTATCATAGAAAGTTTATGTATGGTCCAGTGGGGTCAAAACTGACCCCAGCATTTTTTAAACAAACTTGTGAGACCCACGCCTAAATTACTTATCGTATGAACACGAAATTTTCAGAGAATGATTTACATGTGTAAAGAAATCGTAACAACTTTTGTGTTATTATCATGATATATGACGACGCTATGACGTCATTTAGCTTAATTTGGCTGCCATCTTGGATTTCGACTGATGACGTCATCAAATTAGCATTAAATATGAATATTGAATCGTGAAATTTACGTTGAATTTTATAAGATGTCATGAACAAGTGTGTTTTGCCAAGAAAACTTTAAAACTTGAATGTTTAAGCCAAAATTAGAAAATTGCATAATAAATATGCCTGTCATAATTCCGTTGCCATGGCAACCTGAAAAATGATTAACAAACGTTACAAAAAAGGTACGGTGGTTTGAGGGTTAAAGTGAGGACCCTTTGGTTATGCACTGTTAAATTAATTTAGTTGGGAACATGCAAATTGTCTTTCCTGGTTTAGGTTGCTTTTTGTACATCCACTTTGTATTGTTGTGTCTTTTTTTCAAAAATGAATAAAGATTATGTTAAAAAAAACGTTAGATATATGGTTTAGTGAAGGTATGCTGATGTCAAACCTTTGTTATTTGATATTGTGATAGACAATCAAGCTGATCTATATCTGTAGTCAATTATCTAAACTTGCATTGGCACGGAAATGATTAAACTACACTGTACATGTCATGAATGTAACATAATTTATTTTATTCTGATTCTGTTTTTTCTTGAAGGTTAAACCAAAGATTTGCGGGGCGATTCGGGCTACCAGAGGGCGAACAGAAAAGCTAACCTGATGGCAACCCTGACATGTACAGCATTTACCCTACTGCTCCCCCATACACTGGTGCCTCAACACAGGTCCACCACTGCAACTGTTGTGTCAACTCTTCATCTACTGATGGGAGGCCTGTTTTGGGCACCTCTCTTTTTCTCTATTTCTCTTAGTCATGATATTGTTTATTACTGGCGTTTACAAATTCTACTTTCGAACATGTAACCACTGACTTCAGTCAACTTTGGTACATTCTTTTTTTTAAATTTTTGTGATTAACTATTTAGACATAGGCACACAATTACAGGTAACAAGTTGGCAATATCTAGAGTGTGAGCAGTCCTGAATTTTAGGGAGAAAGTCTGGGGTGTGGATCTTGTCATAGAGGCTGTGCCAACAGATTATTACCTTTTATTACCATTCATTTACATACACTGCCAAAATAATTTTGTCTTGTTTTGCTTACCCCAGGGACAATTCGTATATGAAGAAAAATATTCTTGCAGGTAGAAAATGTAGAATAAAATTCAAGCAAAATGAGAAACTACAAAAAAATTTCTAGAGATTTAAGCAAAATCTTCTTATTTCTTCTTATAATGCAAGAAAAAAAAAAACTGTAGAAATTCTTCTTTTTTACATCAATTAAGCAGATTCAACTCTTAAGAAATACCAGAAGTCTTTCTTCCCTTTCTCCAAATATGACAGTAATTCTTGTGAGGAAGCAAAGCAAGATAAACAAGAAAACGCATTTTTGGAAATACACGAAAAAAAATCTTAAATTGTCTCAAAAA
The DNA here is from genome assembly GCF_000003815.2 of Branchiostoma floridae. Lineage (NCBI taxonomy): Eukaryota > Metazoa > Chordata > Leptocardii > Amphioxiformes > Branchiostomatidae > Branchiostoma > Branchiostoma floridae. Next base: position 3,815,128 of record NC_049983.1, read on the forward strand.
CTAATAACAAGCAAAGCTTTGCTTGCCCCAGGGACAAGCACATTTTTCTAAGGTTTCCTAGGGGCAGAATAACTTTCTTCCTGTAAGATATATTTCCTGTGAGGAAGCAAAACAAGATAGACAAGAAAAACATTTTTAGCAGTGTACAAGCACACAGTGTCCTTTTGATGGCAGATACCGTACCAAGCATTTTTGGTGAAAAGTGAGAAACAATCAGATTGTGAGTCTCTACTTGGTAACTGTGGCTCTGTCATAGAAGTAGCCGCTGTGTTAAAACATTCTACATTAGACTTATTACTTGTTACAACCATTTATTCAGATACAGGCACGCAATGTCCTTCTGGTGACATATGTCATACCAAGTTTACTCGGCAAAAAGTGAACAGCACTGAGATTGCGAAGTTTCTATGAAATCGTAGTAGACGATGTTCCAACAGATGCATTTTTATTGCTTAACTTTACCATTTTTTAGATCATATCAACTTTATTTAGTGATAAGTCACCAACATCCAGATTGTGAGTTTTCCGTAATGTTTTGTAGGCATTGGCTTTTAGAAAGTGTGATCTTGTCGTAGAAGTAGACGTTGTGCCAATAGCAGTGCCATAGCCTTTCATTGCCAATGATTTTGATACAACCATCTCATGCTGAGATCTAATTTTTTTGTCATGTCTATCTATCTTAGAAAACAGACTAGTAGTCCACCAAAGCAGTCTGAATACATGTAACACCATCTGCGCATAGACGTTATTCATCTTTATCATTGAGTCCCATTTTTGCAAGTATATATTTACCATAAGGAACCAAAAAAAAGTTAGATAAAAGTCTATACAGTTGAAAGTCTAAGACAAAAGTAAGAACTGAAAACATGTTCCATCTATCCATCTAAAGGCAAAAGGGAAGTATATACTCTGGTCTCAGAGCTAACACTTGTATGGAAGACACCTTGAATTTAAACTCTTGTGAATGTAGTTCATATTTTAAAACAACTGCATTGATTTTTTTTGTTACAGGTAACGGCTTTCTTCTGTGTATCAATGATATCAGTGGATTTTAAGGTCATGTTAATCATATTTTTGGAGGAAAAATAGCCAAAACCTCCATGCATATATGATCTAAAAGTGGCAAAAACTTCAATCAAGTATAAAAAGTCAAATGAAAAAAGAAACTGAAATTAAAAAAAAACAAAAATAAAAGGGTATTTGCCCAATATACCCTTTCGTAGAGGTGGTCACTTGTAAAACTTTGACTGTATGTCATAGGTCAGGTAGTCCTTATGTAGGTGTGGTCAGTAGTACAGGTTTGACTGCATATCAAAAGCGAGGTGGTCATTGTGTAGAGGTGGTCATTAGTACAGGTTTGACTGTATATCAAAAGCGAGGTGGTCCTTGTGTAGAGGTGGTCACTAGTACAGGTTTGACTTTATATCAATAGCAAGGTGGTCCTTATGTAGAGGTGGCTACTAGTACAGGTTTGACTGTATATCAATGGCCAGGTGGTCCTTATGTAGAGGTGGTCATTAGTACAGGTTTGACTGTATATCAAAAGCCAGGTGGTCCTTATGTAGAGGTGGTCACTAGTACAGGTTTGACTTTATATCAAAAGCGAGGTGGTCCTTGTGTAGAGGTGGTCACTAGTACAGGTTTGACTTTATATCAATGGCCAGGTGGTCCTTATGTAGAGGTGGCTACTAGTACAGGTTTGACCGATATCAATGGCCAGGTGGTCTTAATGTACAGTTGGTCATTAGTGCAGGTGTGACTGTATATCAATAGCATTAGGTGGTCCTTATGTAGCAGTGGTCGCTAGGACAAGTTTGACTGCATATCAATCGCCAGGTGGTCCTTATGTAGAGGTGGTCATTAGTACAGGTTTGACTGTATATCAATGGCCAGGTGGTCCTTATGTAGAGGTGGTCATTAGTACAGGTTTGACTGCATATCAAAAGCGAGGTGGTCATTGTGTAGAGGTGGTCACTAGTACAGGTTCGACTTTATATCAATAGCAAGGTGGTCCTTATGTAGAGGTGGCTACTATTACAGGTTTGACTGTATATCAATAGCAAGGTGGTCCTTATGTAGCAGTGGTCGCTAGGACAAGTTTGACTGTATATCAATCGTCAGGTGGTCCTTATGTAGAGGTGGTCATTAGTACAGGTTTGACTGTATATCAATGGCCAGGTGGTCTTTATGCACAGTTGGTCATTAGTACAGGTGTGACTGTATATCAATAGCAAGGTGGTCCTTATGTAGCAGTGGTCGCTAGGACAAGTTTGACTGTATATCAATCGTCAGGTGGTCCTTATGTAGAGGTGGTCATTAGTACAGGTTTGACTGTATATCAATGGCCAGGTGGTCCTTATGTAGAGGTGGTCATTAGTACAGGTTTGACTGTATATCAATGGCCAGGTGGTCCTTATGTAGAGGTGGTCATTAGTACAGGTTTGACTGTATATCAATGGCCAGGTGGTCCTTATGTAGAGGTGGTCATTAGTACAGGTTTGACTGTATATCAATGGCCAGGTGGTCCTTATGTAGAGGTGGTCATTAATACAGGTTTGACTGTATATCAATAGCAAGGTGGTCCTTATGTAGAGGTGGTCATTAGTACAAGTTTGACTGCATATCAATGGCCAGGTGGTCCTTATGTAGAGGTTGTCACTAGTACAGGTTTGACTGTATATCAATGGCCAGGTGGTCCTTATGTAGAGGTGGTCACTAGTACAGGTTTGACTGTATATCAATGGTCAGGTGGTCCTTATGTAGAGGTGGTCATTAGTACAAGTTTGACTGTATATCAATGGCCAGGTGGTCCTTGTGTAGAGGTGGTCATTAGTACAGGTTTGACTGTATATCAATGGCCAGGTGGTCCTTATGTAGAGGTGCACGTGGTCATTAGTACAGGTTTGACTGTATATCAATGGCCAGGTGGTCCTTATGTAGAGGTGGTCATTAGTACAAGTTTGACTGCATATCAATGGCCAGGTGGGCCTTATGTAATAGTTACCCCATGGGCGGGCCAAGTTTTCTGTGTATATCACCAGGCCCGCCCACCGAGGGGTTTCTAGTCTCCTAGACTAGAAACCCCTTCGCCCTCGGGGAGACTAGAAATCCCCGAGATGGCGGGCCTGGTGATATACACAGAAAACGAGGCCAAGGCCATGGGGTAACTAACTTAGCCTCGGGTGCAGGTTTTCCGGTGATTGGCTTTGAATGTGCCAGCTTAGTTGACAACTATATATGCCTGAATAACAATATGAAGATACAATTTCTACTTTATTTCTACTTTTATATCTCAAAGTCTCGAACAGGAAGGAGCAGTCTCTTGGTAACCGACTACCCTTTATGAAAACCACGATTTTTGTCTTTTTATGGTTGACTTTTAGCCTCCAAGATTTACAGTGCTCTTCTAAGCCCACAGCAAGTAAATTTTATGGATGACATCACTGCGCGCATTAAGTTTTAGCCTGATTTCAGAAAAAAAACAAGAATTTTTTTCTTCTGCAGGGATGGTCAACATAAAGAGAAAGTACCAAAATGAGCAAATATGTTGTGTTGTAGCCTAATAATTGTACTTGTAGAAGCGACACCTGTGAGGTAACCATGACTGTAGTTGTAGAAACCTTGTTGGATAATTGTAAAAGTGACACCAATATGGAAGCCATGAGTGTGTTTACCAACTTTGTTGGTCATACCAGTCCACCACACTAGTGTCACTTTTACCACACCACATGTCTTGAATACAGGAATGAATGCCTTGTTGGCTCTGATACCATGTTTTGTCCCTTTAATTCTTGTTACAACATTCATCACAACATTATGGTGCCTATTTTAAAAAATGTAGCCATCTTTTTTTCACCCACCTATCGCACTATTTTCGCAATCTGCAGAGAATGTCATCCATAAAATTTACATGCTGTGGCCTAATCCAGACAAACATAACTGTAAGCCACGTTTTAACTCGTTTAAACAAGATTACTAAATCATCAGCATATGATGGACAGTGTACATTCATACAGTGTAGAATTGGAGGGTTACATATTTACTTACAACAGGAATGGTCAAATTCTGAAAATATGTCACTAATGAATCAACTGAACAATGTTGGACTAAGATTTTGTGCCTTGTCGACCCCTGCAGAGTGAGTTACAAATGTATCGGTTAAACTACTGTTTGTTTTTATACAATTTGTGATTTTTAACGTTAGTACATATATCTTTTATGAAGTCGAAGGGCGGTTATTTTAAAACTGCAACATTCTGAAAATGTTGCAATTTGAAACAATCTTCCAATGATTTGATGTCCCAAATTCTCCTGTTTTTAATAACAACGGATAAAGGATACCCCACGGATAAAGGTGAAGTAACGTTACTTGTAGACGTGATACCGTAGTAGCGAGGAACATGCATAATTATGTAGTCAAAGACCGTACTAACGGTCTTGTAGAAGTGAAACAAGTTCGATAGTAAAAGTGACACTGTGGCACCAATGCGGTAACTATGTCAACTTGGTAAGTTATACCAGTCTACCAACTTGTGTCACTTTGTTCACCTCTAGAATCCAGAAATAAAAGACATGTTCAGTTGGCTGTGATACCATGTTTTGTGATCTTTTGTCGCTCCAATTCTTGTTACAGCGTTTATGATGTCTTTTTTTGAAAATGTGGATATCTTTCTTTTTATACCCGTCTTCTTTTTTTCGCCCTCTCTTATCAAATTTGGATTATTCAAGAAATGATATCCATAAACTTTACTTGCCTAATGATCACAATACATGTTACTACTGTAAATGCAGAAATGTTAGCGGTGGTTTTATGTTCGCGGTTTTCGTCTTAACGCGAACTTATAACAACCGCGAATATTTTTCCATTACAGTATGTGACTAAAACTGTATGGCACTACCACGAACTTTAAACCACCGCCATCACTCCACTTTCCCGCCAAGGAGAAATTAAATCCCCGCATTTACAGCTGTTCTACATCTGCTCGGAGATGACGTACGCCAGATCTCGCGAGATTTCGCGTCACTTCACATCTGGCGGGAAAAATCAAGATGGCAGCGAAAGTTTGTTGTTGACGAGTTTTCCTAACGTATCGTCAGGTTTTCACAAGAAACTATCATCCCAAAAGAACTGTCTTCTATCCCCTGGAGGTAAGAAGTATATAAGATCGTCGAAGTAATAGCGAAAGAATGATTAGGATGAGCAATTATGTTGTATATTTTGTGCGATCGCAGTGAAAATGATGTTATGATTTTGTGGGGGAGGGGGCGGTAGTGTAATTTTTACGAAGTGTGTGCAAGCATAAAAGCTCCTTGGTGCAAAATGAGGTGGTTTGTGTAACTTCAGCAACAAAACTTCGCCATGGCAAAGTATTTAAGAAGTACGAGAAGATTTGAACAACTATAAGAAGAGAATAAAACTGGTTGAAGACGGCATGTCAATTGGCATGGTAGCATCCCAGGTCAATTTTAATTGTAACGCTAGTTCACCTTTATCCGAAGGTAACCTATATCCGTTGTTTGTAAAAAAAAATGTATTTAGGGATATGAAGTCGACGGACGTCGGTTTCAAATCTGGACATTTTTGGAAATATTGCAAATTTGAAACCACAGTCCGAAGACTCCTCATACCCTGGGAGCCAGACAGGACCGGGTAGCTAGCGAGGTTTGTTAGCAAGTTTTGTTCGGGGAGCCAAGGCAGTCAGCCCGAAAATCTCACATTAGCACTCTGGGGGAGTTTAAGCCCGAAGGAGTTATCGCTACCCTTTCCGTCTGGTGTCGCCTGCCATGCAGAGGGTCCAAGAGGGGCTGGTCAGTGCTGTGATTAATGACCCCACCGCCCAGCATGTCATCCCCCACCCTGCCCAGTGCAAAACCTTATTGGCTACAGCTGATTTCAACTTAAGTCAACATAAAACAATCCCACCTCCGTTTAGAAGGGCCAGACCTACACAAAAATGTTTCCCACACTTTGGATGTTTTAAATTTGTAAACTGATGATGATTTGTACAATTGCATAGTAAATATAATCATTTTCAGTATGTTTCCCTGGCAGTTGTGGTTTGAAATTCCCACATGTGGATTGTGATGCCCAATCAGGCCTAGTATGCTGCTGTGCTGGGATTAGAGGTAATTAGTGCCAGGCCAATAGTGGCCCTTGCTCAACATAGAGAGCGGGAGTTTGACAGCCAAGAGAGGAGCCACCAGACGGGATAAAGGGTAGGTCCTAGCTGCCCGATCCCGGATGCCTCCAGGGTAACTCCTCATGGTTGGACAAATGTCACCCCGGGGATAAAGGTTAACTAGCGTTATTATAAATTCGTATCATGCCAGATTGGATCTGCTCCCCACACCCCAGGGTATGGGTTAGTCAGGGCCTGGTCACACTTTAATTTGAAGCGCCAAAGTAAAAGAGCATCCTGTTAATAACTTGCAAAACAAATGTTATTGACAAGAACATCCTTAAGTTTTAGCCTTTATTATATGATATGATATCATTATAGAAAGGGGCCGCTATAAACAGCTCCCTGTCCACAAGAGATTGTGTACATATTGTCCAATGAATGCAACTTGGAAAATGAAACACATTTTATTAGTCAGTGTACCCACTATGAAACCGAAAGAAAAACATTATTTCAAACAGTTGCCACAATTTCGCCAAGCTTTTACCACCTAAATGATCACCAAAAGACTACATTTCTATAAAAGCACAAAATCCCACCATCATATATAGAGAACGTGGGACAGTTCATTAACCACTGCCTTCAAAGAAGAAGTCAAACCCGACAATAGTATCCATAGTATCATGTAGTTGATTAGACACTAGTTTTATGTCCTTACCTCTCTTACTAGTCTTAGTTCTTGAGACTGTGTATGCAATTAGCCCTCTGGCATGATTTTGCAAATAAACAATCAATTATCATCTACCTACAGAACATCACAGGCCGTCTCAGACTATACTAGAACTCAGCTCCATGGCAAAGACAAAGACAACCAAGCGGAGGAGGAGCTCTAGTGATGATGCAACAGCGAGTGAGTACAAGATTGTCAGAAATCAAAGTTGTGACTTCTGTTATGTCAATTCTTCTTCCATGTATATAATATTTGACAAAATATGATCTGATTCTCAGTAAATACAGAAGAGAACACAGTTTTGTATCACCCAAGGTACCAGCCTGACCATGGGTAGGATGTGCAACAACCCTGGGATGGCTGGAACCAAGGGTCAGTGTTCTCGCCAGGATTTTTTCTCAGGGTCCAGGGGCAGAAAGCCCCTTGGAAGCTCTTGTATTTTAGGCTATTTAGAAGGCTTATGTATCATTTTTTAGGGCCATATCTACGATAATCGCAGCAGTCACTTAACTTCTCTTTAGCAGTTTGACGTAACATTATTTCGGGTCAAACTCAAAGCTTCAAAGACAACTAAAAACTCATAAACAACAAACTTTACTCAGCTCAACAGTACTTAAAAATATTGTCCTGGTTGCCATCCAAAGTTGAAGCGCTTGTTTATAGCGCTAGTATCTTCGCTGTTAGCCGCCGTTCGACTTTTGTTGACGGTCTGATATCCCTGGTCGCCACCACGCCGTTAGAGTTTAGAAGATATTCCCACGGACATGTTTCAAGAAAAAACCGGTAAAAACCGCTGTACTGCGTCAGATTCCATTCTTTAAAACATGTGGGACTCAGTGTTACCGGCGGCCCTTTTATGAAGTCGGAAAAATGCCGACACTGCCCTGACGGTTTGTGGGCGGGGCCACAAGGCGAGGCTTGTCGGCGAAAGTAACGCCCGGGTTTTACATACAAACTTACGATGGTTTGTATCTTATGAATGCCGATACAAAGAGCTTCAAATTTAGAACAAGAATTTTGGGAAAGCGACCCGCTCTTGATCCAGAATTATGTCGGAAAGAATTGATTCTATTTCCCGCGCTGAAATAAAAATTACGCAACTACCAGTAACAGCAAATGTGGTCAACCCAGCTCCCCAAATAAGGACATTCCCCGGGAACTGGCTGTTCCGGGGAGGGATCCCACCCCACTGATCACTCGCCCCAAGGCCCACGCGCTACTCTGTTTACATTTTTTGGGGCGCGAACGCAGGGCGGCACACGCAAAATTTAGAACAGGAAATTTGGGAACGCGACCCGTTCTTGCTCTAGAATTGTGTCAGAAATAATTGATTATTTCTCCGTACTGAAAAAGAAATGACGCAACTACTAGTAAGAGCCTTTGTTTACATCAACCATGCTCCCCAAATAAGGATTTCACGGGAAATCTTATACATATTGGTTGTTCAGGGGAGGGATCCCACCCCGCTGATAACGTGCGGCAAGGCCCTCTTGCCACTCTGTTTACATTACCGCGCGGGAACGCTATGGCGGTCCCGGGTGCCCGGGGTGGGAAGGGCTGCGAACCAGCGGTACGGCGGGCCGGTGCTGTAAAACACCTCCCTTGGAGCTGATAACTTCCTGAAACAGCGAAGGCGCGTGCTTGGCACGTGCCTATGTATTTTTACTATGATATTTTTCTTTTTTTCCCCATTTTTTTGCCGCTACGCTGGATGAAAAAGCAGCGTAGCGGGCTCTTTACAGCGTCATTTTTCCAGTCCACAGCGTATCGGCCCGCTATGCTGAAAAGGCCTGGCGAGAACACTGAGGGTGATATGGAATATACTAGTAATGTGCTGTATTTGTATTATATCATACAGAACCCAAGAAAACACATTTCCATGCATATCATAAGTTAAAAAGATTTCGTGTCCTTGTCCAAAAACAATTCCAACGTCCAAATCTGGTATTTGAATTTTTGACAGCAGCACATCTGAAGTGCATCGTTCAGATTAGAATTATTTGATAGAATCCCATGTGATGCAAGTAGATGATCTAAAATACCGCCCAGTCTGGAACACCTGAATCAAACGTTATCACAGCCCAAGCTTAAGTATGACATAGAATAATGTACTGTACTGTTATTATTAATAACAATATTAAGAGTGTTTAATTTGAGCATTCTTATACCTGGACTTATTTACATGTATGCTTGAAATATGTTCCTTTATGATCTATATAGTACTTGAATATACATGCATACAAGCGTGAATGGAGTCTGACCTTCTTAAGTTGGGAATGTGTATATCTATGTTTCTTTTGTTGGTGTCTCGACATAAGCTTGGCCGTTGATTGCACTTCATGGTAAGAAAATGTACAATCTGTTGTATGTAGCCAAGAAGAGTCGAGCGGACGGTAAGGCGGTGTGTCCAGGAGGGGTGTTGGAGGACCACTCTGTGTTTGGGCAGCTTGTCGGACGGGCGGGGCTGGTGCTGACAACAGGAAACCAACCCAACCAACTCTGTAAGTCAAAGTAAAAGTGGTCTCAAACCATTATTAGACTAGTTAAACTGTACTAGTATCCAACACAAAAGTTGGACTCACCCAAATTTTCGACTGAACAGCACCGGTCTTTGTCAAGGAATGAACAATCCACTACAGTATGCAGATAGAACACGTGACTCAGTGAGCAGTGGATTATAATAAATCTGTCGTACAGTCAAATATTTGGGTGAGTCCAATTTTTGTCTTGGATATTACAGATTAACTAGACTAAAAGTCCAATAATGACTTCTACCAACACAGATGAACTTTCCAGTTACGGTCTCAAACCATGTACCAGTTTAGCCCACGGAAGAACTACTCTTTAAGTGGTCATGACATATTGAAGATAGATGCTACATGTGTATGTAAATTGGTTAATTGTATGGGAGTCAGGAGAAATTCCCCAGCCCTTGTAGACAAGAGAATTGAACAGGTCTAGATTGACCTGAGCTGTATATGCCTGGTTAAATAAATAAAGTGAAAGTGAAAGTGAACAGTGGACCACAGCTTAATTTCCCATCTTAAGAACTGCGACCCTTTCCGATAGCGGGCATGTTGGGTGGACAGCACATCTGGGATACAAACTCATGTCATGGTTTTTGAGTCCAGAGTCAGGGCTGCTAACCACTGGAATAGACATTCTTCACACTACCAACATTGACTTTACTTTCATCCCTGTCAGTATGTTTGTTTCGCATAACTCAGGTAAATTGTCTTTAGGCATGCTTCACCAGTTTTTTTACAGTAGGTACAATCTGCCTAGGATGTGACTGTTAGGTTTTAATACTTTTATACACTCACATCGTGATAGACCCCTCAGGGCTCGAAATACTGGGTGCATGTGCACCCAGGTGCACCCAAAATTGGAACTGTGTACCCAATTTTTTTCAGTGGGTGCACAGGGTGCACCCAAATATTTTCTTAGGTTTATGTATGGAAAGATATCAAGTATACTAGTATACATCATATTCTTGACATCTAAGTGTTAGAAAGATAATAGAAATGTCTGTCATGTTACTTGTTTAAGAATTTGATACCTTGTAACTAAGTTTTGTTACTAGGTTTTTTTTCACATTCTACTTAAATTTAAGAGGTGCACCCAAAATGTTTTTGGTGCACCCAACTTTTTTAAGCTGGGTGCACCAGTGCACCTAATCCCAAAAATGAATTTCGAGCCCTGCCCCTACTCTTTTCCATAAATGTGTTGGGCTCTTTAACATGCCCAATTTGCAAGGTACGGCCAGGGCTCCTGACTGCGACCAAGTTAGTCGCATATGCGAGTAGAATTCCCCTGGTGCGACCAGATCTGTAACCACAGTCGCACAGTGCGACCTCTTACAATTAATCATCATTTATCATCCAGCCAAGTAGAATCTTTGCAGGGAAAGGCTGTCCCTGCCAGGTATCAGTTTCTTCCCCTGACAGGGATGGTCAGCAGGGGTTGTCACACCTCATTAAGGTCTGCCATGTGTCTGTACTGTCTTCAATTACATGAACCAAGGAGGTTTAAAAAATGTTTTTCCACTGGACCTTTATTTACTGTATTCCCTTTGTGAGTTTGTCCAAACAGATAGGGAAATTTGAGAGTATACATGATATATATATATATATATATATATATATATATATATTGGTTTGGCCCAGGAGGTTGAAGAAAGAGCCTTGGTTTGGCCAAGGAGATTTCATGTCTAGGAAATAACCTCCTTGATATAGTATGGTATGGTATGATATGCTATGACAGCCTGATAAGTGGAGGTCCAGTAGGCAGTAACACAATTTTTGTAACATGA
>NC_049983.1:3826402-3851094 GCF_000003815.2 Branchiostoma floridae
GCCTGCACTATTTCCATTTTCAGTTTAATTTCACCCATTTTGTCAGACACTTGTACTTTTATACTTATTTGTGTTTTTTTTTTTTCAATTTAAATGGTAATTTGGGATTAATCAGTTGTTTTTCATTGTTCTTACAATAAGAAGGCATACTTACTTTTTTTGTCTGTGTAACTTGGTTTCAGTATTGAATACATTTTGATAATCCTTATGTTGCAAGTTTGATTAATTCATTTTTTGGACATTAAAAACTTGTTCATCACAAGGCTGGAGGTACAAGAGTCGAGTCTGAATAAAGCAGCCGGCCGTAGCAAAAAAACTTTTGTCCTCCTATCCCCAAGAACCACCACATCAATGTATTTACCACATTCACCGTATTTAAAGCAAGATTGTTTTTTCTTTCATATTACTGTATTAAAATATGCTATTCCAGGTGATCAACAATGATTCTTAGATTTTTTGCTTTTACTACCAATTTCTACAGTGGTGCTCCTAAATTTTTGCTGGTGCTCCTAAGTTTTTAGAGTTAGGAGCGCAGTGCTCCTAGGCCAAAAAGTTAGTCTGGAGCCCTGTACGGTTCTTCAAACATGGCAGGGTTGCACTTCGGGCTTATGTCACATCGGTCCAAAATGATCCAAAAGGACGCCCTTACCAAAGCCAAGTACTCAATTTTATCAAAGTACATTAATGTGTAATAAGGGCTTTTTTACTGTTTAATGATCAAAAGGTGGTAGAAATGGAGATGAATGTTCTTTTTTTATATTTTGTGCAGCTGTGGACCAGGCAGTGTTCCAGAGGAACCTCAGATTGGCCATCAAGAAACATCAGGACTATCCACAGGTACGCAAACAACCCGGCATTTATTTAAGGTATTTCTGTTGGCTAAATTGGCATTTTGACCTTCCATTGTTCTCTCATTAATGAATTAAGAAAGAATTAAGCCGTAACGAATATTGATAGATGGTAATACAAGAATTCTAAATCTGATTTTTGGGGGGCTAAATTGATGACGTCATCAGGTTTTATTGCCCCTAATTTTATTTTTTCTATGACAAAATACAGCACCTTGGTACATACCAGTGCAATGAAACTATGTTTTTCATGTGCATAATGATGGAGGCTACAAACTCACGGTTGCGCAAACTGATATCTACTAGCGATCTGTAGTTATTAAGAATTAACTTTTTTTAATTAGATGAAAACAGACATTTTCTAATTACTACAGACCATTAGTAGATATCAATTTGCGCAACAGTGCGTTTGTAGCTTTCATCATTATGCAACGAAAAACATAGTTTCATTACAGTGGTATGTACCATAGTGCTGTATTTTGCCATAGAAAAAAATAATATTACGGGCAATAAAAATGATGACGTCATCAATTTGGCCCCCAAAAATCAGATTTAGAATTCTTGTATGCCCGTCTATCAACATTCGTTACGGCTCCATTCTGTCTTAATTCATTGATAAGAAAACAGAGGAAGGTCAAAATGCCAATTTAACCAACCGAAATACCTTAAGTTCATGTTACATGTTCTTTTTTTTTACTTTATTTTATTGAAATTGCGACAAGGCTGATCATGTATTCATTGATACATTATCTATTGGGAAATAACACTCCCTTCTGTAGTGGAATGCCCCTTTAATACTAGTAATAGTTGAAATGCATATTGCCCACTTTTGCTTTTTTTGTCTCCTGAATGTTTTCTGTTTTCTTGTCACTCACAACAGGTTGTTGATGAATTTATGGAGGGACTACTGGCTCATGTGGAGGACCCTGATAGGTACGTGACAAATAAGAAAAATAAACATACACATTCATGACATTCCCATGATTGTAATGCTAGTTCACCTTAAGTTTACCTGTACAATGTATCTGCTGTGCTACATACATTGTTTATCCATTGTTCTTTAAACTTGGCTATTGGAATCTATGGGTATGACAAACAATGGTTTAAAACTACAATATTTTCAGTAACTTTTATTTATTGAATATGTTGCAAGTAAAACTACTTAATATGTAGATTTGATATATTTAAATACACTTTCCTTTTAAAAAAGGATATTGGTTACCTCACTGATACATTAAAAGGGGAACAGATTCGCATATATAAACTCATACACATCAAAATTACAGAATTCCTGTACATTTCTCTCAGACATGTTTCTTGTGTCTGTTACCTTTCTCTTTCTCTGTAGCTTCTCTCTGAAAGATTGTAGTACCTTTGATTTGATTTCTTTATACTTCAAACTTGTTCTGTCTAGGTGTACAAATACATAATATTTTGGTATTGTATACTAGAAATGTTTGCGTTGGTTTTGTGTTCGTTGTGAACTCAAAACCACAGCATACATTGCTGCATTTGAATTATGCAAATAAAAGTGACCATATTTTCCCTGCAGGTTTAGTAGCAGCCTGTTGGCCACAGTGACAGCAGCAGAATGTGAAGACAGGTCAGGGCTGTAGCTTGTGTCATCACTTGAAAATTAGGTTACAGTATTAGACTTATAGATATTACAGCATGTATGTCTCAAAGTCAATCATGCATAATATACAGGGTTGGACCGGTTTTCTATTCTAATATTGCTATCGGGCAAGTACATTTCACTTTTCCAAAATTTAAATGACATTTTTATATGTATTTTCACTACCAGCAGTGGAATGCTTTTATCATTGGCTCTATTTTTCTATGTTGACCCATGCTTGATGCCTTGGATGTGAAATGTTAGAAGTTAATGAAAATCATTGTGAAATCTAACCGGCTTGCCCGATCGGGCAAGTTAAGGGAAAGACATGTACATGCACTTGTCCAATCGGTGCTTTTAGATGTACTTGTCCGGGACAATTGGGCTAGTGTATTTTGTCCAACCCAGCATACATACAACTCACAACAGCACTAACTGTCCATGCATACCACTGTGGTTTGCGATCAAGGATGTCTGTTGTCTTCAGTCTAAGGGAATGTGTCCTTGATGTACTGTGTGTAGTGGTACATTTTGTAAATGGCTGATTTGAGAGATTGAATTGCATTTGAATATTGTTTACCTGGGTGTCTAACCTTCGTAAACAATTTTGTACTTTGAACATGTTTTGTGTTCTATAGTTGCCGTGGAGGAAAGCAGGACTGTATGATGAGACTTCTACTGGGAGTGGAAATTATCCAGGTAAGTGATGACAGATTTGTAACACAAGTTCACCTTTATCTGTTGGGTAACCTATATCCATTGTGTCAGGGTATTTAGGGATAAAGTGGATGGACAGTGCAATGGTTTCAAGTTGCAATAGTTTTTGAATACTGTAAAATGCATTTAAGTTTGCGGGGATTTAATTTTTGGTAGCGGGTAAATGGACTTTTCGCGGTGGTTTTAATTTTGCGGTAGCACCATGCACTGTATTTCTTACTGTTATGGAAAATGTTCGCGGTGGTTTTATATTCGCGGTGAAGCGGCCGCCGCGGAAACCGCGAACATTAATCCACCGCGAACATTTCTGCATTTACAGTATTGCAGTATGAAACCAGCATCTGTAAATACGCAGTTTTTTTAAAACAACAGAATATATAAGTTCTCACCCTTCCATACATATGCGGTTGTAATGCTACTGGTGGTATGTGCCAAATGAAAATGCAGATATTGATTAAAGGCTATTTTAACTGTAAATGTTGTCTTTCCACAGCCCAAGGTGATGATAGTTCTACTGGAGAAGTTGCCAGAGTTCATGGGTGATGATGAGTAAGTACAGATGTTTCTGTAGGCTTGTACTGTATCATGATGTTTGTAGTGAATAAGGCAAGTTTGTGTGTATATGTTTTGTTGTGTATGATACTGTGTGTGTGTGTGTGTGTGTGTTTGTGTTTTTCGTGTGTGTGTGTGTGTGTGACACTGTATGTGTGTGACTTTTTGTGTGTTTGTGCAACACTTTGCACATGTGTATACTGTATAATACATGTACTGTATACATGCATGTACTCTCACCTCTCAAATAGAAGTACCCCCTGGAATAAAAGTACCCCCCGGACAAATCTTCAAAATCTAATAAAAGTACCCCCCGGAAAATTACCAAATTGACATGTAAACTGTGCCCATGCTACTTCAGTCCAAGAGAAGATGATAAGCAGGTGGGCTCTTTTTATTTATTTATGCCTCAGTACCATATCAGTTATTTTTTTTATTTTTTATTACCATATCAGTTAATTGTATAAATAATGAACAGAATAATTCCCATGTTATTATATTTCAGCCATACATAGTATGGTGAAATATATTGTATTCGTAATGTTTCTTTCTTCTTTCTCCTGTCAAATCTTCAAAGTGATTCATCTCCGCCGTTCCTGGACCGAATGACCTGAAATTTGGCACAGGGGTAGAATGGGCCAATACCTTGATGCTTTTTTCTCAGTTTTTTCATATCTGCCTCTAAAATGATTTTATTGAGATTTTTTGGTCAATTTTAGACCAAAACTGTATATTTTGGCCCCTGTACCCTGGTATTACAATCAAATGAGCTGAAATTTGACAGAGATGTGCCTTAATAATGCCCCCATATAAATTCGATAACACTTTTGGTGTACAGTACAACAAAATGCTTATTTTTGCGATTTTTTGACCAATTTTTGACCAAAAAAGGACACTTTTGGCCCCTGTACCCTGGTATTACAACCAAATGAGCTGAAATTTGACAGAGATGTGCCTTGATAATCTCTTCATATAAATTCAATAACACTTTTGGTGTACAGTACAACAAAATGCTTATTTTTGCGATTTTTTGACCAATTTTTGACCAAAAAAGGACACTTTTGGCTCCTGTACCTTGGTATTGCAACCGAATGAGCTGAAATTTGACAGAGATGTGCCTTGATAATCCCTTCATATAAATTCAATAACACTTTTGGTGTACAGTGCAACAAAATGCTTATTTTTGCGATTTTTGGCCAATTTTTGACCAAAAAAGGACACTTTTGGCTCCTGTACCCTGGTATTACAATTGAATGACCTGAAATTTGGTATAGATAGGCATTAGATACTTGGTAACAAGATTCAAGTAAAATTTTTGACATAAACAACTTTAAAATGATTAATTTTGGCACTTTTCTGAGGGGAAATTTGTTTTCTTTTGGCCTCCTGACGTGACCTTCCGTGACCCCGCACAGAGCCACACCTGTGCGCGTCAGCCGGAGAGTTAATTGAATCAAAGACCTAGCCAATCAGCGAAGAGGAGGCCAAAGGCTAATTAATATTCATAAGCGGGGCCTCATGATCCCGTATATAGCAGTGTTCCCGCCAGTGGGAGCGAAGCCCGCCTAAGGCTCTCGCATTTTAGACTATTCAGAAGGCTTTATATTGTATCAGTTCTTAGGGGCATATCTATGATAATCGCAGCAGTCACTTAACTTCTCTTCAGGAGTTTAGCGTAACACTATTTCAGGTCAAACCGTCAAAGGCAACTAAAAACAAACTTTAACGTTACTGAGTTCAACAGTACTTATAACTTGTTATCCGAAGTTGAAACGCTAGCGATGGTATTTTCGCTGCGCTGTTAGCTCCGTGCGACTGTTATTGACGGTCTTATAACGGTATATTTTGCACCCCTGTACCCTGGTATGAGTAACATTTGGTATAGATAGGCATAAGATAGTTGGTAAAATGATCCAAGTGAAATTTTTGGCATAAAGTACTGTAAAAGGCTTAATTACAGCACTTTTTTGGGGGGAAATTGGTTTTCTTTCGTTCTCCAGGTCATGACCTTTCGGACGTTCACCCCACAGAGCCGACATCTGCACCTGCGTCTAGCCGGCAGGAAGAGTTAATTCAATTAATGGTTCAGCCAATCAGCGAAGAGGAAAGCGAAGGCTAATTAATATTCATAAGCGGGACCACACAATACGTTAACTTGAAGACTCAGGCCGTACAGACTTCTCGCCAGGATTTTTTCAAAGCGTCGGACAGGGGTCCGGGGGCCGCCGAATGTCCCTGGCGGGGTCCAGGGGCAGGGCCACTGTGGGGGGGACCCAGGTGGGCGAAGCCCCCCCGGAAGCTCTTGCATTTTAGACTATTGAGAAGGCTTCTTTTATCAGTTTTTTTAGGGCCATATCTACGATAATCGTAGCAGTCACTTACTTCTCTTCAGCAGTTTGACTTTAGAATATTTCGGGTCAAAGCTTCAAAGACAACTAAAACCTCATAAACAACAAACTTTACTTAGCTCAACAGTATACAAAAATATTGTACGGGTTGCCATCCTTAGTTGAAGCGCTTATTTATAGCGCTAGTATCTTCGCTGCGCCGTTAGCCGCCGTGCGACTTTTGTTGACGGTCTGATATCCCTACGTCGCCGCCTCGCTGATATTCCCACGGACATTTTTCAAGAAAAATACCCAGCAAAAACGCTGTTCTGCGTCAAATTCTATTCTATAAAACATGTGGGACTCAGTGTTACAGTCTAAATATTTTGTAGAAGCACCGCTGTAGGAAAGAAGGTCCAAGCAATGTAAAACATCACGTAGCATGAAGTTCGCTGTCAACTGGCACACAGCACATGACTGTTTGAAACTCTAAGTCTAATCAACAGCCGTGTTTGATTGATAGCCGGCGGTCCTTTGATGAAGTCGGCGAAAGGTGCGTTAGTTAGAAAATCTGCGTTTAGTTTTGATACGTAATTATAAGTTAGACAGTGGCGAGAATGATTATTTTCTCATCAATATTTCTCTTCAGAATTATTTGAACTTAATTATACATCTAAACAATTGGCTTACCTGTGCAATGTTTATATGATTAATGATCAGTGTACTGAAATCATGTGTAACGTATGGCTCCTAGTCAATAGATCAGCATTTTCTCTATAGTGACCACCTGTCTATAGTGGCCACATTTCCTAGTGCTGTTGTTGTTTGACATAAACTTTGAACATTTAAATTGTAAGTAACTTTAAACTGCCAGAGTTTCAGCCCAATAAAACACTCTCAGCGCCAGGGTATGAACAGACTGACCAGACAGACGAAAATAAATCCTCGAACAAGGTTCAATCGTATCTTCCGGGTCTGGCAGGAAGTTGTTAAACTAAAATAAGAATAGGCTCGATGGCTGATTGCATACAAAGTAAAACAGTTTAACAGTTTTACAGCTTGAAGAAAACAAACGCTCCTACAGTACCTGCACCTGCTTGATAATTATTAAATCGTATGCCCTACTTGAATAAAAAAAGTTCACTGCAATAATGAATGTACCACATCACAAGGAGCTTATACTTTTTTAAACTTACACCTAGTTATCGTACTGAAAATTGTTAATGACATTACATGAAGTCATTCAACAATTTTCAGTCATGATGAAAATTTTCTGAATGGAAGGTGTGATTATTGTCATTTTCTGAAAAATAGAAGCAAGCTCTGTTTTTACCTGGAATCAATTCACAATACCAGTCCACTTTGGGGGATAATGTACTGTTAATATGATGTTCCATTTTTGCGCAGGGGTGATTTGGAACAGTCCAATGTTGCGTGGGAAGGGGTATGGCTGAAATATGCTGTATTTGCTCTTAAGCAAATGTCGGCCTTTCTAGTTGCACATATTTTCTTTATCTGAGTGTCACACCATCAACAAAGATTAAACTAAAAGTAAAAAAATGTCTGAAAATAAAAATTGAAGAAATAAAAAAAGTTTATTTTATAATCATTGTTACAAAATAACATTTTGAAGAAACATTCCAACTTAGAATACCTTATTCACCACTTGTGCTATTTTCAATGTTGCAGAAACCAAGGTCATAGACACTGCCCCCTATCGAGAAATACCGGTACTGCAGAAAATATATGATTCTCTCGCGCATTACCGCGAGATTCGGCGTGAGTTGATGAATCCAACATGGCGGATCTTTTCGAGCCGATTGAACGCTATGCTTTGTTTTGGAATGATTTTTTCGTTGCTGGAACATTAAAACAAGTTGACTACGGGTGAAAAATAGAGGAAAAGTATTGGTAACTTTTTAATTTGTTTGGTTGGTGGTTAATTTCTGTGTTTTGATTGAGAATTTACGGAAGTAAGCGACTGTGTGTGTAGCATGTGACCTCGATGTTTTCGTCTTTGTTCAGCGCAACATTTCAAGATTTTTGGAAGGTTAAAGATGGTCTAAAACAAAAAGGATATATTTTTTTACGAGTCCAGTACCGAATCACTTGTGTTCCGCTATTTTTGGACCTGAACCAAAACGTTTTTGCAAGTCCAGAACTGGTCCTGCGTACCGGTACGCATCCCTAGTTATGTTTGGGTCATAGCGCTAGCGGCAGGGAAATCCGCGATGCCTCGTCCGAAATACAGCGGAAATATGGGCAGAAAATACCAAACTTTCAATATTTTTGGGGTCCCTGGTTAGTAAAGAAAGCCCCAATTTGAAAAAAAAAATAAACGTACCGTCTAAAATAAGGACGTACCGGGTGGATTTTGAGGCGGAAAAAAATAAACGTACCGGTACGTTTATTTGAGAGGTGAGAGTATGTATGTGGGTGTTTGTGTGACTGTCTGTGTTTGTGTTTGTGCTACACTGTGTTGTGTCTTTGAGACACTATGTGTCTGACAGTGTGTAGTTTATGTGAGACTATGTGCATGTGTCTACAGTGGACTACTACTATGTGCATGTGTGTGTGTGTCTGTGTTTGTGTGTGTGTGTGTGTGTGTGTGTGTGTGTGTGTGTGTGTGTGTGTGTGTGTTTGCATGTGTCTGCATGTGTACCACATGGGTGAGGCTGAGAACTTGTATTGATCACCCCTCATACACAGTGTACTAAACAGAAGTCTGTCTTCCCCCCCTTCAGTCAGGTGTTTGACAGTGAGGCCATGGCCCAGATCCCCCGACTCATACTCAACCAGTTCCGCTGGCTGGACAGGATCGTGGACAGTAAGGTACGGACTAAGATGGCATTGTATAGAAGTTGGAGGGGCTGGAAACTGCTCATGCACTGCAGGCTTTTAGCTAGGATTTCATCATATCCAAATACTGTAAATGCATTTAAGTTGCGGGGATTTAATTTTGCGGTAGCGAGAAAAAGAACTTTTCGCGGTGGATTTAATTTCGTGGTAACACCGTATAGACTACAGTCTAATACTACTCTAGAAAAATGTTCGCGGTGGTTTTAAGTTCGCGGTGAAGTGGTCACCGAACATTAATCCACCGCGAACATTTCTGCATTTACAGTATATTGCCATGCATGCAGCGAGCAAGTATTGTAGATGGGTCTGCTGAAAAATGTTTGACATTCATAACTCTCTGAAACATACCATAAGATAATGTGTTGATGTGTTTCTCAGTTACTCTGTAGGAAGATGTTAGAGATGCTGGGGATCACCACACTGGGCATCCAGCGAGATATAATATCCTGTCTACCTGAGATAGTATAGGATAATGTGTTGATGTGTTTCCCTGAGATAGTATAAGATAATGTGTTGATGTGTTTCTCAGTTACTCTGTAGGAAGATGTTAGAGATGCTGGGCATCACTACACTGGACATCCAGCGAGACATCATCTCCTGTCTACCTGAGATAGTATAAGATAATGTGTTGATGTGTTTCCCTGAGATAGTATAACTATAAGATAATGAGTTGATGTGTTCCCCAGCTGTTATGTAGGAAGATGTTAGAGATGCTGGGGATCACTACACTGGACATCCAGCGGGACATCATCTCCTCTCTACCTGAGATAGTATAGGATAATGTGTTGATGTGTTTCCCTGAGATAGTATAAGATAATGTGTTGATGTGTTCCCTTGAGATAGTATAAGATAATGTGTTGATGTGTTCCCCTGAGATAGTATAAGATAATGTGTTGATGTGTTCCCCTTAGATAGTATAAGATAAAGTGTTGATGTGTTCCCCAGCTGTTATGTAGGAAGATGTTAGAGATGCTGGGGATCACTACACTGGACATCCAGAGAGACATCATCTCCTGTCTACCTGAGGTCATCGAGGACACTGAACACAACAACGTGGCCGCACAGCTCAAGTAAGGACAGTGTTGTAAATGCAAGATGTTTTTTGTTCCTGATTATGCGTAGGTCCCAATTGGTAAATGGTGACCTGCCAGGCAGTCCCTGGGTTGTTTTCTGGCACTTTTGAGCGTAACCCCTACATTGCCTTGTGCAATGCCCTGAAGCTACCAGGTAATATTCTGGCTGGGCCCTTGATTTTTTGTTTGCCTTGGATTTAAAATTAACCCGGGACCAGGCAAGAAATAGACTCCGTAACTTACCCTTGAGAACACTAAAAAGGTATCCGGCACTCCGACCAGTCGCCTTCATCACAATCAATAATGACTCAGAACGTAAACTGGCTTCAGTTACAAACAATTGTGATCTTAGTATGAATATGTGACGTCATCAATTGGTCAAACATACCATTATAAGTTAATTACGGCCCCCGACGCGTTTGACGAATTGCTGACGTCACGTATCAGTGTTGGAAGAAAGTTTTGCATTGTACTATAATAACTATCAACACAAATGAGCTTCCGTGAGACCTTTTTATGTCTTTTCTCTTGCAGAGACAAGTTGAATGACAGACAACTCATGGTGGCAGTCTTGGATGCTCTCTCTAACCTGAATGTTCGACCAGATCTTATGACTGAGGTTAGTTCTTTACAAATAAAAGTCTACCATAATTCAGTTTTCTTACAATAATTAATTCTGTACCAATGAGTTTTGTACAATTTTTGGTAGTCACTATGACGGTCATTTTTTTTTCTTTGGAAAGAAGGTTATGTTTTTGGTGCAGTTTGTGTGCATGTCTGTTTGTGAACATTTCAAATGGTCTGGAAAACAAATTCAAGTTTGATTATCCCCCAAGCATCTGTCTAATTTAGTGCAGTGGAAGTTTTGGTTCTGACATCTCGTGTTCTACACATACAGTGGTGATGCCATTCTTTAGTGGTAGATAGCTCATTGGACATTGCAAGTGTTTGGGCCTCCAGATTGTTTTTTTGGGAACTGATTTTTGTTTACAACTTTGGGCGACAGACTGATTTTGTTTAAAACAACAATAACTTAACGAAATCATTGACAGATCATCATTTTTATTGCTATGTAGGTAGCCTATTTACAAATAAATAAAGGTGATAACGTACATGTACACTTACTGATATTGGTTAAGATGCCTATGAAAGCTAGGCCCCATCAACAATGATCAGTATTTGAGGTTTTGTTCTTATTCTATCCTCCTGATATTGTTCTCTGTATCAGATCCGTCTGGCTGTTCTACGGAAGGTTCCCGGAGTAGAGCTACAGGACCTGCCGGTGGTGGTCAAGTTTCTACTGCAGTCTGTCTCTACCTATGATGCTGTGGAGGTACTCAAAATATTGTGTTCAATCATAAATCAATAGGATATAATATATATGTCAGGGTAGAGACTCTGACCCAGTAGAGTCAGTGATAATACCGGTAGAGAACCTGATCGGAGTTCCTATTGATCAGTGTTCTAGCCAGGCATGTGTCTTTGGACTTTTTTAGGACGTTGAATGTGTCCAAAAAAGTTTAAAATGGGACTACTCTGATATGTGTCATTGCTCCACTGAAAAGCAGTGCAAGAGCACTGAGCTTGGACCACCCTGGATAAAGATTACAGAAATAAATAAATAAATAAAATAGACTGGAATCTTAGAAAAACAGATTAGTTTTGAAAAGAAGAAAGCCGATGGAGATCTTTACTGGAAGAGATTCCGATCAGGGTCTCTGTGAATAAGAACTTAGAATGAGATCTCTACTGGCAGAATTGCCGATTCTATCAGATCGGAGTCTCTACCATTACATGTACATGTCTAAATATATTTCATGCAATCATGTACATCTCGCAAACATCATTTAGGATCAACAGTGAACTGAAATTGCCAACACAAAAATTTTTAACTGATCATCTACTCCAATCTTTATCAAGTAATCAGCAATACACTGCTTCTTTGGCGTCATGTTATGCAGATATACAATGTGTAGAAGACATGACTCGATAAGCAGTGGATTGCACATTGCACAAATTGTTGTAACTTGTAGTCTATAGTGCCATGCACCATCTCTGAGGGATGGATCTACTAGTAATGCCATGATGTACATAATATTATACAATTGATGGCTTCTTTAATTCCTCTTGCAAGGAAGTCTTTCCAGATCTAAAAATAAGTCTTAGTGTCTGGGCATTTCTCTTTATGTACATCTATAACTACCGACTTGACACTTGACTCTGTGACTTTTGTTTCTTGGCTAGGTTGTACGAGAATTACGGGACCAGCTAGACTTGACACCAGGTCTGTCTGCAGACAGGGGAGCTGCAGCAGGGAAGTAAGTCTGGACTTTTTCATCTACAGGACTGCAACCCTTCACAGTAGTGTGTAGTGCAGTACTGTAAAAGTTGGTTTCTGTTTGAGATTGTTAAAAGCAATGCCACGGCCCAAGGAATAGTCATTGTACAGTTTTGTAGTCCAACACTGCAGAGTTAAGCCAGCATAGATTTCGCACTTGTGGTGTAGTGCTTTAGTACCACTGGCTTTAGAAATAGGGTTGGACAGGTTTTCTAAAATTCACTTGTCCTATCGGGCAAGCAATTAAAAGGTATTACTTGCCAAAACCAACTTTTCACTTGCCCAACCTAAAATTTCACCTTTGTATGCGTTTTCACTGCCAGCAATGGAATTCCTATTGTTGCCTCTATTTTTTTTCTATTTTTAACATTGCTTGCTGTCATAGCTGTAAAATGTGACAAGTATATCAAAATCTCACTCAATTAAAAAAATCTTACATGTACTTCAAGCCCCATTGAGCAAGTGGAGTAGGCCATTTCCTGGACAATAGGGCTAGTGGACTTGTCCAACCCTGAGAATACTGAAAAGTTCAGCAGCAGCTGTCTGCCATGCTGTTCTCATCTAGTGGGAGGCAGCCAGGAACGGAAATGTGGCACTTGTTGTACTTTGTTTGCGAAGCTTTGTACCATAACTTGCATTTCTGTATTAAAAGTAAAGTTGAACTACATGTACAAAATCTATGTGTTTCTCTTAGCTCTTCCCGTGGCAGTGAGGCCCTGATACTGGACGCCATACGGTCAGGTATCACCTTCCAGAAGGCTATTGCTGAAGCCTGGATAAAGGTATGATTGTGATGTTTTTTGTGTGTGGCATGGGTGGGTGTGTGTGGGTGGTAGTAGGTGGGTGTGGGTGGATGTGGGTGGGTGGATGTATGGGTGGGGGCATGATTATCACAATCATTTAAACTCCATGTCAGGTTCACGGATTCATGTTCAGGTTCCGATCCGGACTTAGGAGTCTGGACCTGATAAATCCAGACCTGAACCCATGGCTGACATTTGTGGTAGAAAGAATTTGAGTTACTTGTAAAAATTGCATGTTGGTATGAATTTTGCTTGCAGATTGAGAAATATACAAAACGTATATAAAAAGATCATAATATCGTTGAAGATGCAAGTATACAAAAGTAACGGGTTCCGCACTGGTGTTCCAGTGCTGAATCAATGGGTCGAATCGGCCTCAGCACTGGTTTTCTAGTGCTGAAGAAACGTCAGCACTGGTTTTCCAGTGCTGAACGGCCTTGTTGCAGTGCTGAAGCTCCCTCAGCACTGGAATTCCAGTGCTTAACTTTTCCGAGCACTGGTTTTCCAGTGCTGAACTTTTCCGAGCACTGGTTTTCCAGTGCTGAACTATTCCGAGCACTGGGGTTTTCCAGTGCTGAACTGCCGTCAGCACTCGGGTACCAGTGCTGAACTCGCGGCGGAGAGGCGGCGAGCCAGTTCAAAGGTCATTCAGCACTGGTTACCCAGTGCTGAAACCGGCGTCAGCACTGGAACCGAGTGCTGATATACAAAAGTAACGGGTTCCGCACTGGATTTTCCAGTGCTCGGGAACTTTTCAGCACTGGAAGACCAGTGCTGAAAAAACGTCAGCTCTGGGCTTCCAGTGCTGACGATTATAAAGCACTGGAACGTTCCAGTGCTGAACGTAATATTCATTCGTAGCATGCGTCCGTACGGCTGAGTTATTTCCTTTCGACTTGTTACCTTGTTTGGCGGAGATTGACATTACACATGACATTGACAACAACAGTTTTATTTAATAATGAAAGAATAAAAAGAGGCCATGACTTTGAGCTTTTATTGAATTGTGTGAATGTGATAGATATAGCCCTTTCGGGAATCATTTCGGTGGCCCTGAAAAGGGCCGGGGTAATTGTAGACAGCAGATCAGTCTTCGTTGTTATTCGTGTCTTTATTTTAAAGACGTTCGTTATTTTAAAGACGCTACTTTGCCGCACAAGAATGTATTATCCACTTGTAACTACCTACTGTTCGTAAAAACAAGTGAATTCTCTTTACCACGCCGATAGAACTCTTGTAACTAACAATAGGTAGTTACAGATAGACAACTTATAGGTGATGATTTGTTCATTTTGAATTTTTACCGGGGTGCCATTTATGTATTTTTTTTCTCAGTCTGTATATATTTTTTTTCTGATGCACTACGTATAAATATGTTTTGTTCCTTAGATTAGAGATTTTGCGTTTTTAGTAGTTCTTTTCACCAACTTCATCAGGCTCCCTTTATACATTTTTCAAACAATTGAATAATTGTATAGGGAAAGAAGAGATATAGTTTAGGCACATTACGTGAAAAAAGTTTGGTACAAATAATATAACGTCACTTGAAGTTGCTCTTGTTGTTTTATTGTGCGTGCGTGTGTTTGGCAGTGTGTGTGTGTGTGTTTGGCAGTTTCTTTGGTAGGCTCAGTCGTCCGTGCAGCTCACGGTTTAAAGTCGACACAACAAGTGCGGTCCCTCTTGTTGTAACTAAATTGGGACCTTCCAATGACCTTTGGCCAAGAAAATTAAACGTTAGACAATGGTGTTACATGTGAGGTGAATGAGTAATGGACCATGTTTACGGCTCGAGCTGCGGTAGATATCTATGTATATAACGTTACCACAGTTGTTTTGACAAGTTACTAACGTGATTGAAGACGTTTTAGACAGGTTAATTTCGTTATAATTGTAAACAGCAGCTCATGCCGCCTTGAGTCAGCACTCGGTTTCCAGTGCGGAATATTTGTCAGCACTGGATTTCCAGAGCTGAAACGTCCTCAGCACTGGATTTCCAGTGCTGAAACGTCCCCAGCACTGGATTTCCAGTGCTGAAACGTCCTCAGCACTGGATTTCCAGTGCTGACAGGAGGACATTCAGTGCTGAAGCTGCCTCAGCACTGGATTTCCAGTGCTGACGGCGGCTCAGCACTGGACTTCCAGTGCTGACGACTACTTCTGCACTGGTGTTCCAGTGCTGACAGAGGAGACCGTTACTTTTGTATATTTGCGTTGAAGATCATAATAAAAGTACACTATGTAGTTAACATAAAGTAAACACAAAAACAGCAATGTTTGCATCTTTTTCCAGCAAAAATTTCACAATCTATTGTAAGGTTTTGTAAGGTCAGCATTGTTTGTTGCTTGTTTCCTCTACTAGGCTGTAGAAAATGTCCCAAATGCAGCAGAACACAAGGTAAGAAACAATCAGTTCTAGTTTCAACATTTAAAAGGAAGGTAAAGGTGCACTTAAGTCCAGAAAAGTATCTGTCACAGTGTTTTTTTTTCCAGTAGAATCTACCTGCGGTTAGGCTGGTACCTTGGACGATATGAAATACACTGTGTTGTATATATATATTTATTTTTCATTTCCACCTGAATAAACACGAATTTCATTCCAAAGTGCACCAGAGGCTGAAAGAATTTTGTGTCCTTGAACAATAATCTGAATCAGTCTAAATCGACAGTTTGGGCATAAATGTCGAGTGAAAAGTGCACTAAGAAGGCCAATGTATGATAAGATATCGAAGACCACCTATTAACAAGATGGCTTTTTCCTTACTGCACCTGACATACATTCAGTTTGTAATTTCCGTAACATATAAATTGCATTCAGCCATTGTTTAAAAGATTGTTCGGATCACAGTTCGGATCCCATCTTTTGAGGAAACATGGACCGAGGTTAATGCTCATTTCAGTCTTTTTGTTGATGTTTTCTAGGATATAGATGTTCTTGTTCTGCTGTTGCTCCACTCTACTGCGGTGAGTAAGACACGGCGCAGGGCCGTGGAGGGGCTGCTGAGGGCGAAGGTTCGCGCTGGTAGGTTCACTCACGACCTGCTTAGGAAAACCTTCACTACTCATGCACAGGTTAGTAGGAAGGGGATATCATTTTAGGTGTGTGTGTGTGTGTGTGTGTGTGTGTGTGTGTGTTTGTGTGTGTACATGTGTGTGACTGTGTGTGTTTGTGTACATGTGTGTGTGTGTGTTGAATGTGTTTGTGTGTGCATGCATGTGTGTTAAATGTTTGTGTGTGTGTGTGTTAAATGTGTGTGTTTGTATGTGTGTGTGTTTGTGTAAAACTATGTGTGTGTGTATGTGTGTATCTGACTGTGTGTGTGTGTGTGTGTGTGTGTGTTCATCCGTGCGTGTTTGGATGTGTGTTAATGAACTACAAAAAGATAATTAGTCTGGAAACTCTGATATAATACAGAGGTATGATCTTCGAACACCTGACAGTCTGTATATCATTTGTTTTTATTAATAAATGATTTGTCACAAATACTTGGTGATTTTTGTTTAAAATCAAGTTCTGAACTATGCAATAAACTTGGTATTCAGAACTGCTTTGGTCAAGATACTAACTACAGTACATGTATGTGTAGGGACAAGTGTAGATTTTATTAACCATAACTGTGTTGTATGTTGGCTCCAGATCCTACGTGAGTACTTCCAGTCAGTGTTGACCATATCAGAGGTTCTCCTGCGGTCCCCAGAGCCAGCTGTGGAGTTGTTTGGGTGCCACATGTACCAGGAAGCCTTCAGTGCTTTTGACATGTACTGTAGACAGGTATGGGATTAACAAAGTTCTTTATTCACAATTACTGCGATACATTCATTTGTGGAGATTTAGATAAAGCGGTAGCAGGGAAATGGAGTTTTGCATTGGTTTTGAGTTCACGGTAGCGCCATCTACTGTAGTGTCACATACTGCCGTGGAAAAATATTCACAGTGGTTTTAGGTTCACTGAGAATTGGCAACACGAACATAAAACCACAGTGAACATTACTGCATTTACAGTACATGTTTTTCCAGAGCCGAAGTTTCGATCTGTCATCTTCATGGTCATAATGACTGGATCACGTTACACCATGGGCTGGAGTTTAGGGTCCTATAGTTTTGGCATGTTGACGGGAATTGCATGATTTGTCATTTAGGATGATGACTAAAGCCGGTGATTTCATGTATGAGGAAGGTTCAGGCATCAAACCTCTGCACGTAAATGAGCTCAACATACTTATCAAGAAGGGTTGACCTGGTGTGCTCGGCAAAATACACCAGTCATGCTAACTAAAATGAAAAGCGTCAATTTTTGCCCTTACATGTAGGTTTGACCATTTTACACACATCTTAATTCATGGGCCTCCCAAAAACATCAATTATGACAATGCTATCACTGTGGTGAAGACAATTCAATGTTTAAATTCATTGTGGGACAAGTATCTTTTTTTGTAACATCAAATGACCCAAATTGTGCTTGGTATACAGGAGGTGGTTGGTTCCCTGGTGACCCACATTGGGAGCGGAGTGACCAGTGAGGTGGACTCAGCGCTGGACGTGTTGTGCCAGCTGGTCAGGGACATGCCGTCCGCCATGGCACCATTCTCTGTCTTCATCAAGGTGAGAATCAAGGGCTTTCCCTTGCAAACCTTGCACTTATGAATGACTTACGTGGACCATAGTCCTCTTTTCACCCACAGTAAGTCAGGGAGGACTGAAGCCTTACTCTGGATAATAGTTCACCAATCCTAACACCGACCCCAGTTCAGTGTAAGGCGGTGAGACCGAGACAGGGGGCGACACAGGTTACCTGGCACCCATTACCCACTACTGCAGTCACATGGTTTCAAAGTCACATGTGGTTCCGATGCCTGCAGTAGAAGGGTCCATTATGTGAACAAGGCGAATGGAATCCAACTTTTTCAATTGACATAAAGTTCCAACTAATAAGGTCATTTACCAACACAGATAAACTCAATGCTATTGTTCTGTTTCTAATACCACAGGGAGTTCTGGACTACCTGGACAACCTGACAGTTTCAAATTGTGTGATAGAATTTCTGTTTTTAGTTGAGAACATGTTCATTATGTCTTTTAAACAAACACAGATGAACTTTCATGCTTATTGTTATGATACCACAGGGAGTTCTGGACTACCTGGACAACCTGACAGTTTCAAATTGTGTGATAGAATTTCTGTTTTTAGTTGAGAACATGTTCATTATGTCTTTTAAACAAACACAGATGAACTTTCATGCTTATTGTTATGATACCACAGGGAGTTCTGGACTACCTGGACAACCTGACAGTTTCAAATTGTGTGATAGAATTTCTGTTTTTAGTTGAGAACATGTTCATTATGTGTTTAAACCAACACAGATGAACTCAATGCTATTGTTCTGTTTCTGATATACCACAGGGAGTTCTGGACTACCTGGACAACCTGACGGTAGCACAGATCCGTAAGCTGTTCTCCATGCTGGGTACCCTGGCGTTCTCCGGTACTCAGGACGGAGCACACATCCAGGACGACATGCACATCCTCATCAGGAAACAGCTGTCCAACACTACACCCAAGTACGCTGGACACGATTCCACTCATAATATTCTGTACTACCTTTTTCCGAGAATGATAAATTACAGTAACTGGATTTTGTTTTGTGGCGATTTGATTTTGTAGCAGGGTCGAAATGTAGTATTTGTGGTGTTATTGAGTTCACAATTGCAAGTTTTAACAAATAACCTTTTCCAGCATGATCACATGTACAATGTACATGTAGGCACCTTCTAAAATCTTAATGGAGCAAGTAATAATGATGTTTGTGCAGTCTGTTCTCAATACATGTAGTTCATGCACCTACATGTACATGTACATGTACACTTGTACATGTACATGTGTGCATTCAGGTACAGAACTGACTATGTGTACTGCTAATATATTATGGAAAAAAATATTTCGTACCCAACAAGAAATATTATTTCTTCCATGTTTTGACTTTGCATGACTGTAAACTGTTTTAAAATGGTCCGTTATTGTGTTTTGCAGATACAAGAGAATGGGGGTGATTGGGGCCATCATGGTGGTTCGAAGCCTTGGTGCAAAAAGGTAGATCATATTTTTAGACATATCTAACATGCATTGGCATAATACCGGTAGTAAGACTTATACCGGTAGATTAAAAAAAAATGGAACGTAAAGAGATCTACACATGCAACAATAGTTATTTCTGAGCTGTGCACACTTCAGACATCTAGGTGTCCAATACATCATTTACAAAGCATCGATAACAATGCATTCGAAGACAACAAGGCCAAAAGTTTTCAGTATCTTTTTCGGGGTAGGCAGCTTGTCGTGGGACGAACACACTGTCACATTCATTGCCAAATTTATAGATCATAATTACACATGCTCACGGCACAAGACGAACATGATTCAACAGCAATCTTGAATTTCTGTTGGTGTAAAAGTGTGAAGAACCGTTGCATTATCGCCCGGATCTACGACTGAATGGGCAAAATTGAACGTACGCAGCCATTTTCCCGCCATTTTTATATCTACGCTAGCAGTGAAGTGTTACGTCATAGCGGTTGTGACGGACAGGAGTTAAATGAAAATTCTTGACAGTATATGTCCGTTTTCTCATGACATTTTGTATGCTCATGCAGGTTTATGTTTTATGCATTTACTGACAGAAAAGGAAGGAACATCAGAGGATGTATAAATGTACATAGCGGCAGTTAATTGTGCCGTGTTTCTTCCTACCGGTATTTTTTACCCCCTCCCAACCACGCGCCCGTTCGCCGTGTAATTCCGCGGCGTTACAATTACGATATTACGCTTTTAGCAGGACAAGAGTGGTAGAAAAGTTACACAAAAGAAGTGGCAAGGGTAACCTATAACAGCAACATGTAACTGGAGAAAATGATGCGTTGACAATTTGTCAAATCAGTATGGCTAGAGAAATCGTCGTAAACGTACCGGTATTATGATAATAGATGTTATAGAATACAACATTGTGTATTCCATATCACTCAACATATATCAGACAGACTTAAGGTCATAACCATCTTTTTGGTTCCATAGGGACCATCTTACCATTTTACCCTCATGTTGAAAGTTTCCATTGTTATCTTAACTGGATATATCTGAGTCAGACTCTGTAGCAGCTAATTGTTTGCTAATATTGGTGTTGTCTTTGTTGTCAATGTTGCCTGGCTATATGATAATATGTACTATGAATTTTTTTTGTATACAGACAGGAGGGAGCCCCCGCTATCAGTAAGGATTTCTATGACCAGGTTAGTAAAACTAGTGTTGAAAATTACAGTTCAGCTTTGTTCTAGACACATGTAATGTAATTACCAGGGAAGAAAGACATCCTTCGGGCATCCTTGGCCTGCTACATTTTTGTAAACAGTGAGCGTCTTGTAAAATGTAGTCTTTAGATTATAGGGTCTCTTAGACATCCTTGTACCTGAAAGCCTGTGTATGATCAATAAAGTATGGAAAATGTTAACTATTAGTGCATATAGATGACAGGACTTCTTTCCACCATTTGCCAACGGAATCCTCGGGAGGGTGTGTCAGTACCAAAGGCACATGAAGTTGATCCCTAAACTAATACACCTTGGCACCCTCCTAATCTCCAAGCAGATCCACGGTGGCGTAATATAGTACCAAACCCACCATAGGATCTGCATTCATTCGGCTTCACAAAAGGCTACTAACATCCAATTGTTGCCTAATCAAACTGTGCTTGCTGTGTAGGTGTTAATTGCCCTCCTTCCTGTGTAATGGCACAAATCTCCTACAGGGATATGCGCGGGTCAATGAACTTGTCCCAATAAAGATGTAACTTGCTCATAAAATCATTAAACACTGGTCATCTTATTTTTGCAAAGACACAAGCCATTTGGAAATTCAAGCAAAATTGCTGTTCTACCTTTAAGTGAGGTATCAGGTTGTAGCTCTTGACATACTGAGTATGATGATATGAAAATTATTATTGTACAGTGTTCACAACTTAAGATATCATTGATGAAATATGCAAGGAGGCCGCGGTCTTTTTAGAGCATCCCGATATCTTTTTGGGTTGCCCGTCGGAGAGAAATTGGAACACCGACGGAGTAAACTTACTCAGGCCGTCGGTCTAAACTCCCAACCCTACGGACAAAAGCCTAAAAATTCATGAAACCCGTCGGTTTCTTTGTGTCCCGAGGGCCGAGAATTTGTCTCCTCGCACCTCTCAGAGAGGTAAACGGGAGGTGTGAAAGGCGTGAATTGAGCAATAATACAACCGCCGGTTATAATACGACCCCGACGGGCTCATATCATAACTGACGGTTTTTCAGTTAGAAGGGGTTTGAATTGATAATAAGCAAAATCCCTCAGACTGTTGCCAGATTGAAACAGTCATCGCTAGTATACATGTATTCTGAGAATGGTCACCACTTCTCATCCTGAAGCAGCCCAAATTTGTCTGATAGTCAAATGTTGCACTGTGCCAAAACCTAAATACACATTCTTTATTATAAACATAAAAATACAAATCTGATATGCACTGGTATCTTCCTCACAAACTGAACAGAATCCAAACTTGATACAGCAAAAGTTTTTTGGATGTGAATAGTTTGTCTCCTTATTATCAAATACTTATCAATAGTAATATAAGGTGTGAAGGAACTTTTGTTTTCTACAAGGATGCAAACAATAATCTTGTTTTTTTCTTTGTTTTCATTCTGTAGGCCTTGACTTGAAATGAATAGTGACAATTACATAATGGAGAAAACATACTAAGGCTGTAAAGTATAAGATTATAGAAAGCTTTATTTGCAAGTTCTTGCCCGAAGGCTCATTGCAACATGGACAGCCAGGTGA
The DNA here is from genome assembly GCF_000003815.2 of Branchiostoma floridae. Lineage (NCBI taxonomy): Eukaryota > Metazoa > Chordata > Leptocardii > Amphioxiformes > Branchiostomatidae > Branchiostoma > Branchiostoma floridae. Next base: position 3,848,393 of record NC_049983.1, read on the forward strand.
CTAGAAATAATATGGACTGCTGAGAGCTACAATGATTATCTAAGCTTTTGGGGTTTGATCATGGCTTCTTTTCTGGAAGCAGTGGAAGACAAACTTTAGTGTCCCACTTTTTTTATAATGTGGGTTATGTGACGTTAACAGGCCTAGGGTTATAGTTTTGTTTTCGTCTTTAAACGTTTGGAACTTTTGTGGGTTTTGTAGGCCTCTTCGAATAACTCTAAAATTTGTTTCCTGGTCATTCAATAGAAAGGCAGTTTGACTTAGAAGTAAAATGTACATGTATTTCGTCTTTCACTGGTTTTGAAGTACAATAGTTACAGGTTATTTCGCCCACAGGTAGCTTTTTGTGCTGCCATTTCTCAATTTCAAGGGGGTGGACGCTAATTCTAAGTTTGCACATTGCTGATCCTACCTCATGTTTATCAAGTAACGTTATATAATTTTCCATTGAGTATCCCTTCTTTAGTTTGTTGGAAAATCTTTGAGTTACCATTATCTTTAGACAGTCTATGAAAAAAATGTCTGGATACTAGTACATACATCTTCCAGTCTTTACAATTGACATATAAGGTACATGTACCAGTGCTTCCAAATAATAGAAGTTTATTTGAAAGTTCATGCCTGAGCGCTAATTGCAAGTACATGGTATAAACATAGGATGTATATACAAGTGACAATGAACAGATAAACAATATTCTACTCTAACTAGTGTTGACTTCATTTTTGGAAGCAGAGGGAGACGAAAAGCCCCACCTTTTCTACAGTTTGTGGGTTCTGTGACTTCAAAAGAATAATCAACAACTACTGTCAATTATCCATTTAGTGTGAATGGACCTTTGCTGTGTTCCACTTAGCATACAAAAAGGAACAGCCACTTAACAGCTGACTGTCGCTGAGCACAACAGTGAGAAATCTTTCTGTGCCATTAATCTTTTTTGTACATTCTAACAATTACCATGTTAAAAAGATGAAGGTTTGCCTCTGGCTTTTGTTTCTATTTTAATCGTCAGGCTTTCTTTTTGTCTGCCAGCCAAACACCGTACAGTTTAGGGTCAAAAGAATACTTGACAAGATAGAAGTAGAAAGCCACATAGAACACATCAAAAAAACATTTTAAAACAGGTTCAAGCCTAAACATATAACACTTAAAGATTAATTCAAAAGTTTGAGCCAAAGCTATATAAGGACTGAAGGAGAGTTATAAGCATCATCAGATGCTAATCTAAAAACGGTTTTGTTGGTTTTGGCAAGGAGCTCCCTGGTTTTGGCAAGGAGGTTGAACCTCCTTGGTTTTGGTAAGCCCCGCAGGCTGGATTGATTCATGAGTATAATTCTCCAAGCCATGGTCAGGTTCTATAGCTAATAGCTTGTTACAATCTGTCAGAGGTGGACCCCTAGTTCTGCCTCAGTATTAGATCTATAGAAAGAAAGTTTATTTGCAAGTTCATGCCTGTAGGCTAATTGCAAGACTAGTACATGGTAGAAACAAGATAGGGAATATGCATGTGAAACAACAAGAGGGGCCAGTAGAACACAAAGAAACAATATCCTGACTCCCGGGATTTGAACCTAGGCAGCCTGATCACAAATACAACGTGCAAACCACAACAAACAAACAACGTCAAAAGCTCAAAGCTGTTGGCGTGGTGGCAGTTTGGCAGTGCCTAAACCCCACTGTTACACATGTAACAATGAACTGCGATAAATATTAATATCATTCAAAGAGACTACTCAAATACGATATCTAGATAGGTTGGGTTTGACTTCTTTTTTGGAGGCAAAGACAGACAAAGAGTCCCGCTTTTTCTATAATTTGTGCTCAGAACTGTTCAAGGTGTGCACGTGGACAGTTTGGCAACGCTTGAACCCCACTAATATCCAGATATGCGAATAATTATCATTATATCAACACAAAAGCAGATACATGGGGTCATAGTTGGCAGCGTCATGTGTGAAAGTGGAAGTTTTTAGCTTTAATGTATGGCTTCCATGAACTTTTACGTTTTACCCACAAAATTGTTTGAATTCACCTTTGTGATGGTGAAACAAAATTGAATCATGATAAAAAGTAATAATTGTTGTAGATTCTATTCTCACTGATGATCTTTTCTCAAATCTTGAATTTTTTCTTTAAATTGCACTTCATATTTCAATCCTGGAGTACTGTTGAAATACTTGATATGCTTTTGTTTACACTATACTTCAAATTATAGCCTTTGGTTGGGTGGGGACATAAGCACCATATATAAGATGGGGGGGTAATGTTACATCTGGAAATTATGGACTTCCTCAGAAATTTGTGAAGAAGCAAAATAGTTCTACAAGACAGTAGTGTGACAAAACACATACTATATTATCAGATTGTTATGGTTTTAGGTGTGGATGTCGTTCCATTTAAAATGTATCCTGAATAGTTGAATCTAAATATAACCCCTTTTTTTAATGGGATAGTCCACATTGTTCAAGGTAATTCACACCTTTTTTCCAGCTTCTGCTTGGGGACCATGGGTTTGTAGGGTCATTAATTGTTTTGCCACAACTCAGTGAAGACAGCTGTTTTTTTCTCAGTAGCTTTGTAAAACTCAGATACTTCAAGTTTTGAATTATGCAAATAGTTACGCCAACGAATAACAATAGGGAGCCCAGAGTCATAAAAGACAATGGTTCTTTCACCAGGTGTCAATGTTGGTCAGGCTTATTCA
>NC_049983.1:3851650-3864545 GCF_000003815.2 Branchiostoma floridae
TTTATTCATCATCAGGTACCTTTTCATTAGCCAAAAAACAATTGTCAAACAAAGCGCGCAAAGCCATGCGCAGCCTCAAATGTTTAACTCGTTCATCAGTTTCACCCAATAGCCTTCTGAGAGTATTTGATTCCTGTGTTAAACCAAGGAGGTTGAAAGAGGGCCCATTCTGTTATATGGTTGTGAAATTTGGGGTACTGAGAAATTAAATGATACATCTCTGATCGAAATTACACACAACCAATTCTGCAAAAACATTCTTGGAGTCTCTAGAAATAGTTGTAGTAGTTCAGCATTTAGGTTCGAATTAGGTAGATTTTCCACTAAACATAGATATATCCGTTTGACTTGTAAAATATTGGCTATGTTTAACACAAATAGATTTTACTAAGCATCCATTTACAAGTACAATGTAAATGCACTCTTGGAACAGCACAACTCTGTTGTAAATGGCCGAAGAAGATCATTGTTGCAGCGTGTTAAAGAAAAAACTTGATTATAGTGGATATTCTTATCTCTGGTACTCTGACAACTCACTCCTGTATATGTATGTAATCTGATAAGGAACAGAATTACCGATATGTATATCCAGACGTTTCTATACAAGTATAGATATAGATTCCCCACACCCACAGACGAACAGAAAGCCACTTTTCTCTTGAAATTGCAGAACCCACAAATTGTAGAAAAGTTGAGGCTTTCCGTCTGCCTGTTCCCAAAAAGAAGTCAAACCCAACCTGTTTAGAAATAGCTCACACTAGTATCAGAATATTGTTTACCGGTATAACTGTTTATTGCCACTTGTATATCTCCTATGTTTACACCATGCACTTGCAATTATCCCTCGAGCATGAGCTTGCAAATAAACTAAACCATTCATCAACTCAGATTAGACATAGCCCCTGGTTGCAAAGAGAGAGTAGTCGGCCCACCCAATTAATAATTAATCTCCAAGCAAATCCTACAATGGCATAAAATAGTACCAAACTCGCCAAGGAGTGTAGTCAGCCAAGAGGTGTCCATTTGCCATGTAGTCAAACACACTCCTAAGCCGGCTTCACTCCTCTGCCAGCTTTTGATACTATCTTATGCTACCGTAGGATCTGCTTGGAGATTAATTAATAATGATTAACTGGCACCAGCCACCCTGCTGGGAGGCCAGTGGCAATTTTGTTAACAAACTAAGAAGGTTACAGGGACAATGTTATATCCCTTTTAAGTCTTGCGTGATTTTAAAAAAATAAAAAATATCGGACCTGGTGTAGTTCCTTCGGCTGTGCTATTCTTTCAAAGGTAACTTTTCTTCATATCTAAATGGAGCATTGAAGTCAAGCAAATTGTATTGATTTAGCTATCTATATAAAAAACAACCTTTTCCCGCCTTTAGCGGGGGACGGGTCAGTAATATTTCCCGAGGATCTTCTATCCAGCCCGTCGGTCCGTACCTGAGTTGCCAGGTAGTCTGAATTTGTCATACACGTGCTAATTACACAAGCTTACCAGGTGTGAAATCTAATTGAATAACAGCTTTTTGGTGCATTCTATTTAATTCAGTGATTTTCATGGTGTTAATTGTATGCGGTCTTCAATCGGGGTATGGTCTGAAGGCCGTCGGGTTGACTTGATTGTGCCGACAGGCTCAAGAATTTTCTTCGGGACTCTGTCTGTTACCCTCGGGATAAGCAATTTTAAAAGTCAAATATCTCAATAAATTTGTACGTTATGACCATAAAAAAGGAGCCTCATACTCCAGATAACATGATCTTTCCAATGGTACGTAAAACTTTCATGTATGTTCAGGAAGAAAAAAGTTGAAAAATGGGGATTTCAAGATGTTCGCGTTCAAATCCGGAAAACAACATTCCTAGAATGGAGTGACTGGTGTTATTAGCACCTCGGATATTCGTGTAGCTGTTAATATGGCACATGGAGGGGCAGAGACACCTTTATTCAATAGAAATGCTCCTCCCTGTTCCAGTGAAGGCAGATCTCCGGTGCCCATTTGACTCACTCAGGCCGGTTATACTCCTTGGCCAGGTTTGATACTATCTTGATGGCACCGTATAGGATCTGTTTGGAGATTAGCACCCTCCTACCTATCAATGTCTGTGTACATTGAAGGTGTGAAATAGCTACAGTCCTGTTATCTGTACACTGCAGATAACCAGCCTACTGGGTATGGTCCGGACCAGCTGTCAGCACATGCCTGATGAGTACGCACTGTTCATGGATGAGCTGGCCTGTGTCATGCAGAAAAGACAGCTGGATGAAAAAGTGGAGGTGAGTTACAGCTGCAGGTACTTCCAGTGGGTCATAAGGTTCTCAGAGGCCATTCAAACATTAACATCGACTATCCTAATTCCACCAGGTGTCATTATACCGCCACCTCAAAAAACGTTAATATAGAGGTCTTCCCAAGATTGTCTTGAACACCGAATGTTGAATATCCTAAATGTAATACAATTCAGATATTTAGCTGTTGAAGACAATCTTGAGAAGGCCTCTATAACAACGTTTTTTTTTAGGTGGCGGTATAATGGCACCTGGTGGAGTTATGAGAATGTATGTAACAGAAGACTTTGGTTCAAATCAAGTATTGGATAGATTTTTGTAAAACCTGCATTTTTTTATTCAGGTGTTTGCAAAATTTATTCTTTTGCTTGAGTGAGTAAGTAACTTTAATCTTGTGTTCCTGGGTGGCTAAATCTAATCTTTCTTTAACTGTAGCTGTACTTACAGTACAAAAGTCTGTAACTCTACAATGTATGGTTCACCTTTATCTGAAGGGTAGCCTACATGTACATGTATCTATTGTTTTGAGAAACAGTATTCATTTAGGGATACAATGTATCAAGTTTATGGCCAGTGCAATATTTGACAACAAATTGGAAGCCACTATCCGTTGACTTGATACCCCTAAATACCTTGTTATGAAAAGCATCAATATAGGTTAGCCAAAGCATTACATATATCATGTTAATCATAAAGTTTATTACATGTAAATCAAAAAGTTACTCTAAGTCTAAATTGCATTTTGTATTCCCTGTCAGGCGTGGATCAGTGAGGATGTCCTGACAGACTTCCAGGATGACTATGTGGTGGATGTGGAGGCTGACAGGATCAGTCAAAGGTCAGTAAAAGGCATCTAGTACACATCAATGGAAAGGCTGCTTTTACACAATGCATGGTCATGTTTAAAATAAAAGCCTGAATTCAGGGTTATTATATTGCTTCACTCACGTAGCGTCCATAGTCCAGTGGTTAGCAGCCTTGCCTCTGGAACTAGAAGCCGTGAGTTCGATCCCGGCTATGTCGCTCACCTAACATGCACGCTACCGGAAGGGGTTGCAGTCCTTAGGACGGAACGTTAAGCCGTAGTCCACTGTTCATTGTGCTTGTCGTAAAGAGCTTGGGGAACTTCCCCGGTACAATGAACCTGTAAATACTGTACATAACATCTGTCTTCTCTGTACAATATTGCTGCAGTAAGGAGACTGGGCTGAGACTTACATCAGTGTATAAATAGTTCAACTTAAGTTGCAATAGCTGAAGCGCTGTTATATTTTGTGTTTAGTTTATTTTAATTACAGTGAAATAAGATTTGTACGTAACCTGGAAGTTCATCTGTGTTGGTACCTTAGAAGTAATTCTGGATAAAGTTAAACTTTAACCTGAAACACAAAAAGTTGGAACTTACACAAACTTACACAAAACTGTTTAACTCCAGTCTTTGCCGAGAAATGCACTTGACAAAGGCTGGAATTGAACAGCCAAAAATTTTTCCAATCGTTTTGTTTAGAATTCAAGTTTAACAGTTACTTTATCCGGAAGATTTTACATGTATGTGTTAGCCCACCAGTAATGACTAATCCTCCCCAGTTCCACGACCCTGCCCCTGGACCTGTGCTATAACCTTGAGGATGGAGATGAGCTAGAGGAGGGGAACATTGCAGTGAACTTGCTGCCACTGCTGGAGGCTGCTCAGGAGATGAAGGGTTCTCCTGCCAGGAAGGGCAAGAAAAGGTAAGGTCAAAAGAAACTTCCAGAGCTCTAAAAAAAGTATTTAGCTAACATTTTGTAGTATAATCATAAAGTATGAAGTATTTGATCAATATCTGCTAAGTTTCAAGTCATTGTGGTCACCATTTCGTGGGTGCCCTATTGAAAGTCGATAGGTACAAATTAAAATCATGTAAGTAGCAAGAAAACAAGGGTTAGCTTGAAAGTCTCTGCATACCAGATTTTGTCAAAATGTTTGTCTAGGATTCCCTTAATTTTGTAGTTATGACTTTTCTACTTTCAACAAACCTCCAAAAAGAGGTGGGTTTCTGACTTTCAGTAGGGCAAGAACCTGATGCACACCTCAGCTTAATTGTCTAGCTTAACGTCTTTTACCTTGAAGTTCTCTCTCACTTGAAGTTACCGGGTGTCGCCTGCAAAGTAATGATCACATTGATTTGTACATGTAGCTACTTTTAATGTTTACAGTAGAAATGGACGAGAAACAGTGTGCGTGTGGATGTCATCCATGTATTATGATCATGTAATCAAATCTGATTTAACACAACCTACAGGATGTCATGTAACTGAAGACCAAACAGAATTTCAAGCGTTACATGTGTGTACGTTATGTATATGTTTGGTTATAAAATTTTGTATGTTTGTGTTGTCAGGACGGTGTCCCCAGGGTGCCTGGCCCCACACTTCCGACTGCTGCGGTACTGTGAACAGGCCCAGAGGGGTGGGGACTTGGAGGGGATAGATGCACTACTGGGTAAGGTACCACAGTGTGAACACAACCATCATTTTCTTAGGCAACACCATTTTTATTTGTTGTTTCTCTGATTTTTTGCAGAAAAAAAATTGGGTCGGTCAAAAAAAAATTTACTTTTTAAAAAGTCGGGAGAGAGCGGACAGTAAAACCTAAACTTTCAACATCTAGGGGGTCCCTGGTAGCAAAGTCCACAGTTAAAAAGTACTGTCCAAAATAGTCACGTACAGTTACTGGGATTCGAGGCCCATAGTTAATTTGAGAAAGGAGAAGCAGTGAAATTTTGTCAACACAAGGTGTGGCCATCAATTTGAAAAGTTTTGTTGTTGTTTTTCAAATCAGAAAAAATAGGGTCAGGAAATCCGAGAAACAACAAATAAATTTGGTTCGGCCTTAACACATGCGTTGAAGATTACACAATCATACATTTATCAGAGTTGGGCAAGTTTTGACAAATTTTCAAGTAAAAGAATCAACTAGCTTGAACCAACTTTTCACTGGTGCAAAATTCAAATGACACGTCTACACAAGAAAATACAAGTTTTTTTTAGTTTTATGAATTTTCTGTTTTCATTTAATGTTTCTATATTTCTTTACATAACCGAGTTGCACTTAGAATAAACACTAACAACAACAAGCATCACAACGGCAGTGTCTTTTTTCATTGCGTTTTCATTGCCAATCTTATTTTTCCTTTGAAGAATCAGTCTGACGTTCAGTACTGTAGAATGCAGACATTTTTGCGGTAGTTTTATGTTTGCTGTTTTTGTTGTGTTGTGGTGACCACTTCACCACAAATTCAAAACCACAGCAAACATTTTTCCACTACAGTATGTGACTACAGTTTATAGCTCTATTACAATCTTAAAACCACCACAAAATTTGAATTTTTCCACTACCATGAAATCAAATCCCACACAAACTGCATTTTACAGTGTTCTTATGTCATTTTTAAAAATTCTACTACCATTGTATGATGAAAATACTGTGTCTCTATCTTGTTTGTCTGTGAATCCCCCCAGGTTGCCCCATGTACCTGTTTAAGGAGGAGACAGTAGAGAAGATAGAGTCCCTGTCTGTACATGAGAGGGAGCTGATGTGTACAGCACTGTTCCACACACTCAACTGGTTCAGGGAGGTCAGTTACTGTAATTATCATCCTGGAACTGCTTCTTAACACATTTTATTTACTGCCTTAATTTAAAAAGTTTTCAGGTAAGCCAAAATGAATTATGGCAGCACTCAGCTTGTCACCACAAACTATTTAAAACACCTTATACGAGCAATCGGATGATGTTACGTTGGCACTGTGGTAGGCAAAAAGCAGGTGTTTTGCAAAATATTGATTTACACATTAAGAAGTAATTTGATCTGCTACTTTAAGTGACAATTTTTAATCCAATCTACTGACTATGGATGTAACAGTGCAGGTTAGGTGTCGGTAGACATCAGAAATACCTGCACAGCACCAATTTTACCTGCACTATCCGGCATATGCAGGTGGTATTTCTAGCCCTGCTGTCCCAGAACATGTTCATCACTATACTGTGTGTTTGTTTCTTAGGTCGTTAACGGTTTCTCCAGCCAGAGTGACCCAGAGATGAGAGGAAAAGTGCTGGTACGACTACAGAACATCTCACATGTGCAGGGGCTGCTCATATAACATGTTAATTACTGTGTTTATGACAGGTCATTAACGGTTTCTCCAGCCAGAGTGACCCAGAGATGAGAGGGAAGGTGTTGGTACGGCTACAGAACATCACACATGTGCAGGGGCTACTAAATAACATGTTAATTACTGTGTGTTTATGACAGGTCATTAACGGTTTCTCCAGCCAGAGTGACCCAGAGATGAGAGGGAAGGTGTTGGTACGGCTACAGAACATCACACATGTGCAGGGGCTACTAAATAACATGTTAATTACTGTGTGTTTATGACAGGTCATTAACGGTTTCTCCAGCCAGAGTGACCCAGAGATGAGAGGGAAGGTGTTGGTACGGCTACAGAACATCACACATGTCCAGGGGCTGCTCATATAACATGTTAATTACTGTGTTTATGACAGGTCATTAACGGTTTCTCCAGCCAGAGTGACCCAGAGATGAGAGGGAAGGTGTTGGTACGGCTACAGAACATCACACATGTCCAGGGGCTGCTCATATAACATGTTAATTACTGTGTTTATGACAGGTCATCAACGGTTTCTCCAGCCAGAGTGACGCAGAGATGAGAGGGAAGGTGTTGGTACGGCTACAGAACATCACACATGTGCAGGGGCTGCTCAGGACATGTCTGGCAGGTTAGTCCATGTTGATACCATTATATGAATGACATCTTTGGCAACCTTGCAACTTAAATTGGCATGCAAGAAAAAAATATTTGGCATAAATGTTGCCTTCATTAAGGAAGGATGGACAAATGACTAAACATGCAGAGTACAATATGCCAAACAGTAGGGGTCTACCGAAAGTGTGAAAAGGAGCGAAAGGGAACGAAAAGGAAAGTACCGTAAGTGCGAAAAGGAACGAAAACGAAAAGAAACAAACGTTCATTTTCGCACTTTCAGTACTTAACTTGTCCTTCCCTTTCGCTCCTTTTCGTTCCTTTTCACACTTTCGGTACACCAAACAGTAGGTCTTCCTTTTGTTTCCCTTTCACATCTTCTTATTCGACTTTGTTCGACATAAAAATAGAGTCAGTAGGAAGGAGTCTTACTCTTTGGCCACAGTGATCCAGCAAGGCTTGTAAAACTGAAAAGCATCAAGACTAGGGCTGGGTACCGGTACAGAAAATTCAGGTCCAGGTCCGGTTCAGGTCCAGTGGATTAGGTCCAGGTCCGGACCTGAACCTGGACCTGATTCAGTATGTGAGAAATTGTGAATGGTGAATGGACGATACTGAAAACACTGATGCATTTCGCTACAAGGAAATCAGTTTTATGGAGTATTCAACTCCCACTTGTGTTTTAAAGTTCTACAAGGCTAACTTCTTCTGGACTATTGACAGTAAAGCTTGGTAGAAATGATTATAGATGTTACTCTACTTCGCTCTTGTTATTTTCCTCAACCGGCAAGCCCCAAAACGTGTGAATGCCTGATCATATAATCTGTTCATTTTCCAATAGGTCCAACATCCGATCCACCGAATTTTTTCAGGTCCATTTTTTTCTGGACCGGTCCAATAAGAAAAACTGATTTTGTACCGGTACGCCGTACTGGTACCCAGCCCTAATCAGGACAAAAGTATTTCCATTGTTCATAATCTGAGCTGATATGAATTATACAATGTAAGTACAATGTCAGTTGCAACAGACATAAAGAGAGTGAGTTGGAAAACAATTAAAAGCAATGTTTTTATCACAGTGTCACACAATGTAGATGTCAGATAAAAAATGTTATGTGCCTTGCAAACAGTTGACTTCCATGAAAGGCTTTGACTGGCAGGATGTTTGTTGTACTTAGGCTCGCAACTGGAAAAATAACATTTTTATTTTGCTGTATACCTTGTGATATTACAATATCACAATTTAAAGTAGTACTATAACATATTGTTGTTGACACTTGTACAGCTACACCAGGGTTTGTCCCACCCAGGGCCATCTTTGACTGTGAGGTTGAGACCATATCTGTACCAGCTCCTGGTGCTGCTAGAAAGGGAAGGAAAAAAGGAGCAAAAGGGTAAGTACACAAAGAACCATTCCTCTGTGAATAGTTTCATCGGGTTGTTGACAAAATTCATGTAACTACATGAGTTTTCAAAAGCCAATGTTTTGATGATCGTCTGTCATCCTCTTTAATGTTATATGACATGGCAAATAGTTGAAATACATTGTGATCACCTTTCTTCAGAGACTTTTGATGGGAACTAAGTTCAACAGGCATAAATGTTTTGAACACCAGAATGCTAAAGAGAGCTCTAGATATGTCTTGGGAGGACCGTGTGAAGAACACAGCACTATATGGTAAACTGTCTAAACTATGTGATAAGATCAGGCAAAAGTGCATGCAGCTCTCTCGCAACTATGTGCGACACCCAGAACTAGTGGTAAGTGGGCTGATCTTATTTATGGGAACCAGTCCAGGGTAAAAGAAAACCTGGCAGGCGGAGAACTACCTTTATAGACACACTCAAGCGAGATTCCGGGCTCGACAGACTGAGCAGCACAACTGAACTACGTTCACCAATGAAGGATAGGGAGGAGTGGAGAAGGAGGGACCAGCATGCTTCCGGAGTTAGCATCTAATATGATGATGATGTCCTCGACTGAACTGATTTTGAACTTGTTTTTCCATCAGCGCACTGACTTTATTAGCATTCTTTCAATTAACATCTTTAACTTGTTCTTGTAAATTGATTTGATTTTCCTCAGTGAATAAGATGTTTTTGCTTTATATTTGAAGGGGTAAAAAGTCGCCTGTGGGAGAGAAGTCACCAGACCCAAATGACACCATCTCATCGACAACTGGAACTCAAGATGGGACCCAGGCAGAAAAGGTGACAAACTCTTTCAATGCGCATGCACTTGCACATGCACATTTATGTTGGCCATAAACACTTTTCCATTTCCATGAAACAAACATCAATTTTCAATAATTCTTGAAGTGTAGATATGAGGTATGAAGATAATGTACTAAAGTTCTTGTTGAACCAGTCCAAAAATCAGTAGACCTGATCTTGGGACCAATCAGATGATGAACAGATTAAGTTGGCAGGCGTTCACACGTTTTGGGGCTTACCAGTCCAAGAAAATAACGAGCAAAGTAGAGTTTATAGTCATTTCTGCCCACTTTCTACAGTCAAACTTACGTGCAGAGTTTACATGATAATGTAAAATGCCAGTGGGAGGAGTCAGATACTCCACCAAACAGATTCATTTGTAGCAAAATCGACCATTGTTTTGAGTATCTCCCATTCACAAGTTTGGACCTGGACCTGATCCTCTGGACCTGACCTGGACCTGGACCTGAATTTCTTGTACCAGTACCCACATTTCATTGTATGTATTAACCAGCAGGACTCCACTGAGGGAGACAAGGATGACAAACAGGCCAGTGTGAACCTGGAACATTACAGGGCTTTCTTTAGGTGAGACTTTATTTGTTTTCTGATATGCCGACAGTCCTGAATAACATATTTTATCAATTTTTCTACCATAAAGGTTTCTGCATTGACATTTGTTTGGTACCCTGATCTTGCTTTAATCTAATTAAGACACCCTTGAGTCAGACATGCTAGCAAACACTAATATGAGAACTACTTAGGTTGTAATCATTGTTGAACAAAACTAAATACAAAATTTGCCATTGTTTTGCAGAGAGTTGGACCTGGAAGTTTTCTCCATCCTGAAGTGTGGGATGGTGTCCAAGTCTGTACTGGACACAGAGATGCACACAAAGGTACAGGGCATCAAAGATATATTTTGATTAAGGACGTCAAGAACAACTTTTTGTTGCATGTTCTTGATTTCAACGTTTGACTGTCTTTGTGTGCTTATGACTGTCTTTGTGTGCTTATTACCCCAAATTTGTGTAGAACATATTCACAATGAAGGTAGCGTCTACCAAAAAAAGAAGAATCTGTTTATATGGATGACATTCTCTGGGAACCCCAAAACTGATGCAAAAGTGTGAATAAAAAAAAAATGTCTAAAAAAAATGCCTTGGCTTCATTTTGATCTGGAAGGTTGAACAAATGACAAAACTCATGATGATTATTGGATTCTACATTTTTGTCCTTTCAGTTTCACATCTTCTTTCAAATTGTCTTTTGGAATGACTATGGCATTCTGCGACATAAGCATCAGCTTTTCCTTTTTCCAATTTTATGGCAGATATTTTGCTGTTTTTTTCAGCAGCTTTGTATTATGATTAAAAAATTGATTACTTGAAAAAAGTTGATACCATCAATATAACCCATGTGCCCTAAGAATAATAAAAAGAAGCCGTGACTGTACATGTACATAATAATGGACCTAATATTAGTATGTTGTCTGTTGCTTACAGGAGACTACTGTACTGGAGCTGCAGCCCAGAGAGCTGCTGTTCCTTCTGAAGGACCTGAACCTCAAACTTGAACATGTTCTTATTGCAACAGCCAAACGCAAAACTTTCCTCAAGGTACTCACACCTATGTCAGAAATACTGGTTAACCGTAAACTTGTAGTGTAGTAAGTTGTACCTTTCCTTGGTGATGAAATAATGGTTAAACGTAAACTTGTACTCTTTCCTTGGTACTGAAATGCTGGTTAATCATAAATTACTCTTTTACTTGATACTGAAAGTCGAGTTAACCATAAACTCATACTCTTTCCTTGGTACTGAAATGCTGGTTAACCATAAACTTATACTCTTTCCTTGGTACTGAAATGCTGGTTAACCATAAACTTATACTCTTTCCTTGGTACTGAAATACTGGTTAACCATTAACTCATACTCTTTCCTTGGTACTGAAATGATGGTTAACCATAAACTTATACTCTTTCCTTGGTTCTGAAATGATGGTTAACCATAAACTTATACTCTTTCCTTGGTACTGAAATGATGGTTAACCATAAGCTTATACTCTTTCCTTGGTACTGAAATGATGGTTAACCATAAACTTATACTCTTTCCTTGGTACTGAAATGATGGTTAACCATAAACTTATACTCTTTCCTTGGTACTGAAATGATGGTTAACCATAAACTTATACTCTTTCCTTGGTACTGAAATGATGGTTAACCATAAACTTATACTCTTTCCTTGGTACTGAAATGATGGTTGACCATAAACTTATACTCTTTCCTTGGTACTGAAATGATGATTAACCATAAACTTGTACTCTTTCCTTGGTACTAAAATGCTGGTTAACCATAAACTCATACTCTTTTCTTAGTACTGAAATGATGATTAACCATAAACTTGTACTCTTTCCTTGGTACTGAAATGCTGGTTAACCATAAACTTGTACTCTTTCCTTGGTACTAAAATACTGGTTAACCATAAACTTGTACTCTTTTCTTAGTACTGAAATGATGATTAACCATAAACTTGTACTCTTTCCTTGGTACTAAAATGCTGGTTAACCATAAACTCATACTCTTTTCTTAGTACTGAAATGATGATTAACCATAAACTTGTACTCTTTCCTTGGTACTGAAATGCTGGTTAACCATAAACTTGTACTCTTTCCTTGGTACTAAAATACTGGTTAACCATAAACTTGTACTCTTTTCTTAGTACTGAAATGATGATTAACCATAAACTTGTACTCTTTCCTTGGTACTGAAATGCTGGTTAACCATAAACTTGTACTCTTTCCTTGGTACTAAAATACTGGTTAACCATAAACTTGTACTCTTTTCTTAGTACTGAAATGATGATTAACCATAAACTTGTACTCTTTCCTTGGTACTGAAATACTGGTTAACCATAAACTTGTACTCTTTCCTTGGTACTAAAATGCTGGTTAACCATAAACTCATACTCTTTTCTTAGTTCTGAAATGATGATTAACCATAAACTCATACTCTTTCCTTGGTACTGAAATACTGGTTAAACGTGCACCCATACCCTTTTCTGTGTGCAAAAATACTGTTTAAACATGAAATTTGGTAGATATCTATCACTCCACTCTCACATTTTAATTGTGTGATTAATTAAAGTGTTGATTTTATCCCATGAAGACCAAGAGTGAGCGGAACAGTGGTTTCTCGCACCTGGACCAGTACACTGCTCAGGAGGTGGCTGAACAGGTGGTGCAGCTGCTGCCAGCTCTGTGTGATCACCTGGAGGCCACCTGCACCTACTTCCAGGTGAGGGCCTCATCAGTGTACATTTCAAAGCTGTTGATAATTAGCTAACATTCCATATGGCGGGGTAACATTTTGTTGTACTAGCTAAACACATACAGATTGATACAGAAGCTGGTGTGTTATGCTGACGGGTAGTTGTACGGACTATACAGATACAAAAACTGTTAAACAATGTGGTTTTGATACCAGCTATACAGATACATGGCATTGTACAGAAGCTGTTGTGTTACACAGAAGGGTGACTATATCATATGGGCTATAAAGTTTCTGATTTAGATACTAAGTGTAATGCTGAAGGACAGTTGTATTGGCTATACAGATACCGATACCA
>NC_049983.1:3864645-3903519 GCF_000003815.2 Branchiostoma floridae
TCAGCTAATTGACAGGCTTAATCCGTCCACATAATAGAAGCAAACCATTTACAGTTTCTCCTTCATATTATTCAGTTACTATGTGTTATTTTTTGTCTAATCCCTGAAAAGCTTGACTGATTGTTGATGATGTTGTATCTACCACTTGTACATGCAGACCCTTCTGGAGGAGAATGATGGGGTGGTGGATGGTCCCTGGCGACACCAGGCACAAACACAGCTCATGTCTGCTGTCTTCTCCCAGCTGCTACAGGCACTGGCAAGGGTCTTCTCATGGTAGGTGTTGTATCCCTGATGTGCTTCTATCCCAGACGTGCTTCCGACAAATATGTTGCCGACAAAGGAGCAAATCATGGATATCCATATTAAGCAACTTTGCTGTCAACAAGTTCTGGATATCCAGGAAGTGCTTGGAATTTGGGGATCAACCTGTATAAACAAGGTGTCCTCGATAATCCAGAACATGCACTTTGCATTTCAATATGCAGAAACTTGCATGACTTTGTAATCTTCTCGGTCAGAAAGACGTTATCTCTGTCCAAGCACAGGGTTTGGGTAGAATTGATTCAGCTACTGGTTCTTTCTAAAAAAGAATAATCTAACCGAAGATAACGATGGAACTCGTTTGGGATAGGTCAGTAGTCTTACTGACTCCCGTCATAAGTAATAAAGTCCTTCCTGCAGAAATGGTGCAGTAGGCGTTTAAGATCTCCTTTTCTGTAGCTCTCAGGGCCACACAGCTTTGTTTAATAACTCAAATGGGTGGCTAGTCCACTGGCAGTGGTTTATATGTTCAAGTGCCTTGCTCTTTCCCAAATGCTGATGTGTGCTAAGCATAGAAAGCAGCATGTATCATTTTTAAAGTTGTTGGTATGACTCGTCTGGGATCATACTCACGACATACTTACTGCAAGGCGAGTACTTGGCAATTGCACCATTACATACTTCTGTGTATTGGAAGACTATGATTTCCTTTTGTAAAGATATGATAAACAATGCACTTGACACATAGCTAAGTACAATGTATGCAGTGATAGAAATAACATTGTATATATGTACAAATGTCGTGCAATAAAGTTCATCATTATCTTTTATGTGACACCTGTTGTCTCAAAAACAAAAAAAGCAGGTATAGTTTTTAGCTTGTGTGTTTGTTGTTGGCCAGGGTCCAAATTTGTTCCTAGGCTGACTTGTTCTCTTCTTTCTTTTAAGTTGATTTCTGCCACCATACTTTCTTGCAGGAATGGGTTCACTGGTACTGATGGTCAGAAGCTCCTACAGCAGGCTGTGAACACGCTGGCCGGCAGGATGAAGGTGTCGTCCACCACACAGGCCTCCAGCCAGGACACCATCTCACACGCCTTCAGATACGTGGAGAACTTCCTGAGCACTGCACCCAGCCTCAGTACCACCGTCTGTCTCATCAGGCTGCTCGTCTCCATCTCTGATAAGGGCAGCCAACCAGAACTCTTCAACTCCAACATAGGTCTGATTACTGAATACTAAACAGGGCTCGAAATACCACCTACATATGCAAATTAGTGCAAGTAAAATTGGAGCTGTGTAGGTATTTCTGGTGTCTACCTGCACCTAACCTGCATGGGTCCATATACTGAGTTTTATACATTAATGTCCTGTCATGTACGTGTACATGAATTGTTATTAGCTGCATTGACTTTTACCATCTAATATAAAGTATAAAACAAACAAAAAATAGCAATGGTACCTGAACAATTTTAGTATGATCAATTTACTTCCTAACTTCACAGTGGTGCAGGTAAATTTTGTCTGGTGCAGATAATCTACAATGTTACCTGCGCCAGTGCAGGTATGCAAAAAAAAGTATTTCGAGCCCTGCTAAATAATACTCCACCAGTCTCTTCATTTTCTTGTGCCTCCAGTGAGGCATCTCAGACGTGTAGTCCAGACACTGCACCTTCGGCTGTGGGATATTCCTACAGGAAGTTTGCAAACTATGGATTAGAACTAGAACTAGAACTAGAACTAGAACTAGAACTAGAACTAGAACTAGAACTAGAACTAGAACTAGCTAGACCATGTTGATTTGAGTATGTGTATGACATTCTCTAGGAAACCAAGAACTGAATGTGCCAATAAAAAGTTTGACAAAAAAGATGTTTTACACCGACTTTAATGATGAAATCTATGTGGTCAGGATGGTTGAACAAATGACTTAACACAGGAATATGGTATGCCAAACTGTAGATCCTTTATTTATATTCTTTCACATCTTCTTGATTTTTGGCATAACATGAGTTTTAGTTTCCATTTTCTTAAATCTGATATTTATTTTGCAATTTCCTTGGCACGATTGATAGTTTTTTGGAAAACACAAAGTAATGCGCACATGGATTTCATTGTTGCAATAGACAGCTTGCTATTCTGATGTTTATTATTTTATTGACGTTGACTTCATCAGCATATGCTAACTAAAAAGAAGAAACTGTTTTCTGAAACTTCTTTTGATTGGATTGTTGCGTACTGGTTCCCTACTGCAGCTGAACATACCCAGACCATCCTGAAGAGAGAATGGATAGGAAAAGATGGACAGAGGGAGAAGGGGGCCAAGTGTAATGAGGACTTACAGTTTGTTCTGAAGTAAGTCTTTTCCAAAAGCTTAGACATAATGTAGTCACATTAGACTTTCAGCACATACAATATGCAGCTGAGGCAATCTTCCTTACCACTGAACATCACATGCTTCCAGCATGTGATGTTCAGTGGTTAGTAATTCTGCCTATCTGGGCTATCAGTTGGTTGTTTAAATCCCAACTGCAGTTCTTTGGACGGGATGTTAAGACATGGTCTGCTGTTCATTGTACAAGAGCTACAATGAACCTGTAAATATGGTACAGATTTTTGTCTTCTAGTGTGAATAGAGAACAGATAGCTGTTCAGTGAGTGAAACTGGATCGAGACCATAGAATGCGAACACTCGCGCGTTTCATTAAGTTTGCAATAATCACTTTTCTGTACACAACTACATGTATAAGTGTTTTATTTAACCAAATTCTTTCACTAAAACAACGTTTGAATGAAACACTGTCTTCAGTTGGTTGTGTACCGAGAAGTTTGTTTATCTGTTTCAGCATGACATTGTACTTTCACACATTGCATCCTCCATGTCGCAACCTTGACTATTTGAATTGCAAATAGTGCTTTGTTCGTAATTTCTTTGCATGATTGATCTAATGTACATTTTACTTCCCACCAAGGACCTTCCTTGATTACTCGGAAGACAAGTTGTCGTGTATCGAGCACCTAGCAACTGTGGGGATACCAGAACTGGTGGAGGCAGACAAGAACGGCTGCTCCAACTCCTACCCAACACTTACAAGGTACTCAACTCAGAACACAACAGTTCAATTTCAGGGTTCTCCGATTTGCTCTGTTATTTTTTATGATTCAAAATAAAAAGTGAATGTTCAATTTATTTGCATGTGTTAACCCAAAAATCAGTGTCAAAATACTTTTCTGAGCCAGGTTGTGCAGTGTGCAACCTGGGGCAAAAACTAGGTTGCACAACTGAATTTCAAGTTGCATCACCTACAATTCACTAATTTCTGGAAAAAAAGGTACAAGACAACCTTTTACTATCATTTTACTTATAAGCATGTTTGTATCTAAATAAAAATCAAGTAAATTGACAACAAAATCGAGTTTAGAAGTAAGTTGCACGAAGCAAAAAGTGGTTGCAAGTTGCAAGTGGGTATTTTGCACGCTGAAAATGCTCACGTTTTACTACCAAAAGTTGGAGAGATTCCTAATATATCGTCTTTGGCAACAACTTGTAGCATCTTTTTAATTTTAAAAGTTTCTAAAGTGCTTACTTGATTTAATATGGTATTCATTTATAGTTTCTTCACAGTTCAGTAAAAGCATAATGACTTATCACAGCTTGTCCCTTAGCACTGTCCCTAGTTTTCTTTGATATTGCAAAAATATGAGAACCAGGAAATAAGATTGGTTTGCCTTAGGCCACACCAATTTAATGTCTTGGTTCACGGATTCGCTCGCTCCGATTTTTTGGAAAATAAAATAAAAATAAAAATTACCATTCAGCAAATTTTCACCATTAATGAAACCATTTACCAACTTTCTGGTGTAGCAAATTGGCCTTTATATCATAAGCTCCTTAAAATCAACAAACTGGTGCTGTTACTGTACAGTAATAGTGGTTTTGTACTTTTTTCAAACTGAAAACTTTTTATTCTTTATATTTTGGAATAGCCCTTACCTTTACCCCAACCATTTTACAATTTTTATTTTTATTTTTATTTCACCCTTTCGCTCCATGTTTTTTATGAAAAAATCCGTGAACCAAGAAATTAAATTGGTGTGGCCTTACCAAAGAAAAACAATTATAATTTGTCTAGTAACTTTTCAGTGTTTAAATGTTAAAAGACTGTTCTTAAATGTAATACAACTTCATGTGACATGACAAAGTTTTTAAATAGATTTCCTGTGATCATGGTACATCTATTAGATTATATTCTATTCAATGCTACATAAATTTGCTAACAAAGTGATATTTTTCTGTCTTCAGGCAGTCCCTTGGTGTATTCTACCGTGCAATGATGAGTGAGCTTGTCGTGTGTGTTAAGGACATCCCAGCTGGGAAAGTATCAGATGCTGCAAAGGTACCATCTGAAGTCAACATTCCTAAAACAAAGCTAGACTTCATATCGAAAAGCCAACTGTACTATGCTACATACAATGTATTACCTGGAAGTCAAGTTCTCACTTGTTTTGCATATTAGTTTGTCATAGTTCCAGGCTCTTCCATCATTTGAGACTTGTGCAGAGGGCTATTCGACTGACTGATTGAAATACTGTAAATGCAGAAATATTTGTGGTAGTTTTATATTTGCGGTTTTCGCAGTGGCCACTTCACCTTGAACTTAAAACCACCACGAACATTTTTCCACTACAGTATGTGACTTACAGTAAATGGTGCTACCACGAGATGTACAGTCAAACCTGTATTAGCGGCCACCTTTGCATACCGGCCACCTGCCCATAGTGGCCACTTTTTGTCGGTCCCTTGGATTCGTAATGATTAAGAAATAGGCTTAGCGGCCACCTGTCCAACGCGGCCACAGCCACACAATTTCCGGTCCCGCAGACACAGAGACACTGCCGATTACGGCCATGGCGGACGGCTGATCTACGATCCGGCACGCGTTTGGCCATTCAGCGGCCGTATCGTCACCCGACGCCGGATTAAAAACCTCTTTATTTTCATATAGTGTAATAATCATTGCAGTACATGTAATTCTGTAGTATGTGAATTAAGATCAATGGGTACTAAAACCATGTGTAACTTTGATAAATAAATATTGCTTGTGGTCAATTAATCAGCATTTTCTCTATAGCGGCCACCTCTCTATAGTGGCCAATTTTGACCAGTCCCTTGAGTGGCCGCTATAGACAGGTTTGACTGTACCTTACTGTAGTTTCAAAAACACCACATCCAGATATTCATGTGCCGACCTGAACCATACAATTTTACAGGACCGGTACAGGTACAGGTATTACATGTATGTACACAGTCCTACCTGGATGTCTAACCTTCATCAAAGTTGAGTCATTCTTTTTTTTTCTTCTTTAATTACCAGGTTCAAGTTGAAAGACTGTTCCGTTGGAGCATTGCTGTCAGGATTTTCCATATCCTGATCAACTTGGTCAAGGTAAGGACTGTATGCCCACTTCCTCTATCCTACATCTGTACATGCACAAAAAGTTAAATTGAAAGTTCATCTGCATAAGTAGAAGACAAACGATGTAAAGTTTGAGAGCCAGAATGGAGCAAGTAGATAAGCTGTGATGCACAGCATGAAGATAGTTAAAAAAAAGTTTTATGATAAAATATATATCATAAATGAAATATTTTATACATTCCACAACCAGGGCTTTACATAATTTACATTTTCTTTCTTCCTACAGGCATTTGATGGCAGAGTCTACCTTGGAGCAGCTCAAAAGGTAAGTTTACAAACGGTTGCTGGGTAAAGAGAATGATATACAAAAAAAAAATGTACATGTACATGTTCAGTGCTCAAAATACCCACTTGCACTCTTGCAAATGCAACCACAATGTAAATGTGCATGGCATTTCTTGCCTTAATACATGTATGTGAACTGGACTCCCAACTTAGCCACTCTTCTTAGAGTGCTGCTAGAAGAAGGATCATGTCAATTAAGTTAGAATGCTTAGTTTTCTTGCCAGTTTAATATGTATTCATTGTACGTTTTTACTATTAGGAATTATATTTAGCAGTTTGTGGTTGTTGCAATAGATTGTGGTTGTTTGCAATAAAAATTTTTTGTATCCTCAGTATGGCCGTATGTTTGTGGAGGTGTTCTTGCGACAGGGTATGCCGGTTCTTGATAACGTCTTCAAGACACACAAGGTATGGCATTCAGACATCTTTCCATGAACTTAAGTGCCTCCATCCGTTAGGCCATATTGATTTGATTATATGGATCCACGTGCATCAAGTTTTGTCCATTTTCCCCCAAAAAATGTGATGGCTAATACATAACTAAACTGAACTGAACTGAATACATAGCTGCTGCAAAAGAAGTAGAATGTATGCTATATGTATGGAAAGTTGCAATAAAACAAATGTGGTTGTTGAATGCCAAAGTAAGTTGCAAAGGAAAAGGAGATGCTGTAAAAATGGAAATGTAAAGAAATTGCTGCACGTTTAGATGTTATCCATATATTCAAGTCAGTGTGGCTTTTTCAACATCACATTTTGAATATCAATTCAGATATGAATTGTCAAGCTCCATTTTCTATTGCTAGAATCATAGACATTTCAATGTACCATGCCAGCAGTCAACCAAATGAAAATGGCTAGGATTGGCAGGATTTTGTGAAATATGCTTGGTTGGGTAACCGGAACACAGCTGCATTGTTTTACTATGCCTTACTTTCAGGTTTGGACAAGTTTTCTAAAATTCAGTTGTCCTATCAGGCAAGCACATAAAACGTTTATTGCCTAAACCAACTTTTCACTTGTCCAAAATTTTTAAATCATTTTTCTGTAGAATGTATTCTCACTTCCAGCAATAGATTTCTTTTGTCATTCATTGCCTATATATTTCTATGTTGACCATCACTTGATTCCATGATTGCAAAAAGCAACAAGTTTATCAAAATCTCACTTTATGTTATACAAAAAAATGTAGAAAGAATCTTACCTGCCTGATCGGACATGCACTTGCCCGATCTGCACTTTCACTTGCACGGGACAATCGAGCTAGTGGACTTGACCAACCCTGACATTAGTTTACATCCCACACCCTTCCTTTCAGGACGATGTGCACAGCCTACTGAAGAACCTTCAGCTCAGTACTCGGGCCATGCACCACATGTGCGGCTTTTCCAAGGTCAGCAAGGACGTGGTGCTGACCAACTACGTGCCACTGGTCAAGAAAACCCTGGAGATGTTTGTGTATCGGGTCAAGGCCATGCTGACCATGAACAAGTGCCTGGACGCCTTCTGGCTGGGCAACTTGAAGAATAGGGACTTACAGGTAGACGACTTTAAGTTATACCTTTAAGCTAGAAGTAATAATTGTAGCATGCCCTGAAACAAGTTGAACTGCAATTTCCAACACAACAAATGATCAGCTCCAGTCTTTGTCAAGGAACAAACAATCCAATGCTTTTGTACGTCAAGTTATGTACAAAGTAGATAGCACATGTGACTCAGTGAGCAGTGGATCATAAGTTGCAGGAAGTCAATTGGGCGCACTGTCTCTGTTTAGCCTTTTAGGAATGGTTGTAAGGCTGTGATGTAGATGGCTTATATAATGTGACTTCATTGTGCTCACTTGCTAAAATCACCTGTTAGGGGTTTTTCTCACCGGACTGCAGTATGTTGGCAACGTTGCTGCATTCTGAATTGACTTGACAAGTATTTGCAGTAACCTGTTCTGAAAAATAACATATTACCCTTCAGATAAAGGTGAACTAGTTAGAACTTGTTTCATATAGCATTTATGCTCATGCAGCAGGAACAGGTGTGTTTAGGCTTGTTGTAACTTGTTGTCTGTTCCAGGGTGAAGAGATCAGTTCCCAGGCCTATGCTGACCCGACTCCTGCTGACGGACAGTCAGATGACGACACTGATAACGATGCCACAGAGCTGCCAGATGATGATGATGACGATAGCGACACTATGGTGAGCCTACATATGTCTGTACTAGTCTTGTGGATTTCCATGTGTTTCTTATTACTGTCACTAAGAATGTTAAGTTTAGGGGTGTGTGTACATGTACCTGCTTGTGGACATCATAACTTGAAAAGTCCTAGATAGATCTTGATGATATTCAGTATGTTGGAAAGGGTTGGTAAACTTAGGTAAAAATTAGTAGATGATGGGGCCCCTACCAGTTTTCTATGGTACTGCAGTGGAACTTCTTGTTTTAATCTCTCATGTTCTGGACCATGTTCTGGTCACCATTTTTAAATTGGCATTTCAGTTGCAGACATTGAAAAAGGAATTAATTTTCATGACTTTGACCTGTAGGTCACTTGGGTGAAGGCCAAAGTTATAGGAGGTTAGTTCTGCAAATTAAGACTTGATTTTTATAATAAATGAGGAAAATACATGTTTCGATTGTGCTAAATGACAGCAATTTCATACTCTTTGTTTTCATTTTTGACAGAACCTGGAAGAAGAAAGTGTGGGCAGCAATGACAGTGTGGATGGAGAATCATATAGTGAGAGCTACTAATAAACATCAAGTGGACCATCCTCCTAACGCCCGGTCCCCAACGGCATTACCTTATGGGGCCCTGCTATCCCATGCCCTATCAGTGGCTATTATGATTGTCGCCACAAACAAGCTGTCAACCAATCAGAGAATAGGCCTTTCTTGGGCTTGTTGTTGTCGCAAGCTGTCTCGCAAAGGCCGCTGGGAAGCTATCAGCCAATCATGTTACGTATTACCATGGTTTTGTTTGCTCACCATGCCGACGCCCGATCCCCAACGGCTGACTGCCCATATAAGGGCAAGCTCATTAATATTCATAAGCAAGGCACCCCTAATAACCGAATACTGTGGCCGAGTTGTCAGGGGTGATATCATAGGCTTTGCCGTGATTGTCAACCCTGAGTGTGAGGGTGCAAGTGGACTACATGTATAGCCCATATGTTACTACAAAGAACATTTACGGTGCAGTACAGTGGATATTTGCCACTTACATGGAGTCAAAGTGTACATGGCATTAAGTGTCCTTAACATGATCTTACAGATAATACAATGTATTGAAAAATAATTTTCTATAAGACATTTACATTACACATTTATATTTCAGTTTTTTCTTCTTAGAAAAGGTCTATTCGAAATGCTTCTATACATGATAGAACATAATAATAACTTTGTATCGACTTAAAACAGGATTGAAAATTCTGTTTAGTACTGACAACATACCAGTGAAATATGTTGCAGACCTATGAAGATCTTAAGAAGAAATTCTACCCTTTGTTCTTACATTTTTCCCCATCTTTGTACATGTAAGTTGCCGGCTTCAATCAAAGCTTTATACCTGAATCTGGAAGTAAAATGTGTTGTCTATTGCCCTTCAAGAAACCCTTAAAGGGGCATTCCACTCCACACGGGAGTGTTATTTTCCGATAGATATCAATTTTAGGAAGTGATAACTGCATACTACTTCACATTATACGATAAAGTACCCAGTTGCTCCACATGCCTCAAAAGCATTCAATGTTCTACTAAACTCCCCAAGTACCCTTTAATTGAATTAATCCTATGGCTGAATACAATGCAAAACTTTTAGGTAAGGTTACAAAACTAATTTCAGGTTCTCTAAGAAATCTCGTCTTGTTCTTGTATTCTTTGCTATCTTATGAGCAATTAGCCTTCTCGGTGTGCTTAGCGTACCTCATTTATTCCGAAAATATGTACGATAAACAAAGTGTATATGCATACTTGGAATGCATGGGTAGGGTCTGCATGGGTTTAGTGAGTGTCATTATTGTTTTATAAAACACACATCACGTAATTCATCCCAAGGTGAATTCCACAAAATTCGGCTGATTATGTATTCTTTGACACATTATCTATTGGAAAACAATACTCCCTTCTGGAGTGGAATGTCCCTTTAACATGTATGTATAAGAACCGAACTTGTTTTTATCTAAGCTACTCATACTGTTACATGCTGGTATTTCAGCAATAAATACATTTCTGTATATTCAAACCACCTTGCTTCTTGTAGTCTTTTTGACTGTCTTTGGTTTTAAATGTTTACTGTTAATGCAGAAATGTTCGCGGTGGATTAATATTCGCAGTGACCACTTCACCAGGAACTTAAAACCACCGCAAAGATTTTCTATTATGGTATTAGACTGCAGTCTATGGTGTTGCCGCGAAATTAAAACCACCGCGAAAAGTTATTTTCCCCGCTACCGCGAAATTAAATCCCTGCGAACTTAAATGCATTTACAGTATCTTACTGCACACAGTTTGGTCACACCAATGCTATTTGTTGCTTCTCTGATTCTGCTGTCCTAGGCTCTTTTTCTCAATTTGAAAAAAAAAATGGCTACACCTTCATGTTGAGAAATTTTCACTGCCTTTCCAGACTCCCAAATAAAAAACTAAAAAAACTTCAATTGGACATCAGAGTTTCTTCAACTGTTTCATCCAAAATATGAGACGTTGGGATGGATATTTGTCTGGAATTTTACACGAGCTGGTAACGTTTTCTTTTGTGCTTTGTAGGGCTGGGTATCGGTACAGCGTACCGGTACAAAACCGGTTTTTCTTATTGGACCGGTCCAGAAAAACCGGACCTGAAAAAATTAGGTGGACCGGATGTTGGACCGATTAGAAAATTAACATATTATTTTATCAGGCATTCACACGTTTTGGCGCTTGCAGTTGGAAGAAAATGACAAGAGTGAAGTAGAGTAGAGTTTATAGTAATTTCTATCAATGTTTACAGTCAATCGTACAGGTGCAGTTAGCGTTGTAGGATTTTAAAACGCCAGTGTAAGTCTAATACTCCGCCAAACAGATTTCTTTGTAGTGAAGTGGACAATTGGTATGAGTCATACTTAATCAGGTCCGGACCTGGACCTGATCCTTTGGACCTGAACCGGACCTGGATTTTCTGTACCGGTACCCAGCCCTAGTGCTTTGAACTCAAAATTGGCAAAAAACGGAAATCCAAGATTAAACTTGCCTGGCCTTATTATGCTCCCTCTATATCAATACTAATAAACTTAGTTTTGTACAGATGTGTACCACATATATATTATGTTATCTTGTTACACATGAACTTTCACAGATACAGTGCTGAACTTTTCCAAAGCTTGAAAAAGGTGCACAACTAAGATTTTGGGGCATACTCATACACTTGTACCTTACTCTGCTAAGCAAATTGACACACATACAGCTCAACTTTCTACTTCTTTTCCCATTCCACTCACCAAACACTTTTAGGTGTTGCCTGCAAAATATTGGTCACAATTTGTGCACAATTTAATTTTGGTAGACATTCTTACATGTAACTGCTGTAACTATGCCCTGATGTTTTGAGTTGTGCACCTTATATCTTGCTGTGGCCCAGAACTCGTTGAAGTAAACACAGTACTACCGGGTAGTATTCAACTTGATTATGAACAGCTCACTCCAACTTTGGTACAATAGAAGACATTTAATTGCACTCTCCATTTGCCAGCACATTTTGTGCAATTATCCGGATGGTTCATGCATGCAACGAAGCAAAGTTATTTAGCTGGACCGCATCACTACGGACTGTGATTCCGTGCAATTAACAGAAGTGTAGAGTTTTCCATTGTGCAATGAAATAGCTTCTACTGTTAGTCTCTAAGCAGACCCTACGGTGCCTTAGAGCGCCAAGGAGTATAGCCGGCACCAGGTGCCCGTTTGATACTCCTTGGCCAGCCGTGATACTATCACTAAGGCCACACCAATTTAATTTCTTGGTTCACAGATTCGCTCGCTCCTATTTTTTTGGAAAAAAAAAAAAAAAATTACCACTCAGCAAATTTTCACCACTAATGAAACCATTCACCAACTTTTTGGTGTAGCAAATAGGCCTTTATATTATAAGCTCCTTAAAGTGTGGGTACAGGTGCTGTTACTGTACAATAATAGTGTTTTTGTACTTTTTTCAAGCTGAAAACTTTTTTCTTTATGTTTTGGATTAGCCGTTACCTTTAACCCAACCATATTACAATTTTTATTTTTATTTCGCCCTCTCGCTCCATATTTTTTATGAAAAAATCTGTGAGCCAAGAAATCAAATTGGTGTGGCCTAAGACACCGTAGAATCTGCATGGAGACTATCTACTGTATCACTTTCTATACTTGATCAACAGCAACACAATAAATACAGAGACTGGATGTGTATTGTTGATTTTATTAACATGTCAACTGGCACATGGATGGAGAGTGCCAGAGAAGTGCTTTAGTATTCAGGACATGACATCTAAGATCTCTGAGCCTTCCTCTGGGCGGCGATGACGTTCTGCATCTCCTCACGCTTTCTCTTGGCACGCTGCAGAGTTCCAACCTGAGACAATAAAAACATGATAAATAATAATCAGAGCTGGAAACGTCAGTGAAGATTAGACATCCTGGTAATACGAAAAGCCAAAAAGCAGTTACTCAAGCAACTGTACATGATTTTGGAAAAGGTCAGACGTTTCAGATAGTATTTACTATCTTTCGTCAGTGACACTGAAGTAATCTAGAAGAAACTGGTCTTTTATATCCTAAATTAGCACCCAACAGACCAATTCCTTCAAATACCATAAACCCCACCCTAGTTCTATTATGTCATAAATAAGTTCTATTACAAACACCTTCGTAAAAACATTTCGTCTCAATAATGCCGACCAACTTCGGTTCAACTTTTTTTGGCCCTGAAATCCTTTCAGAATAGGTCAAAGAAAAATGAGATTTCATCCACTGAGTGCAGTTGTTTGGAGTAGTGGGCTGGTATAGAATACATGTAGTTGTAGTATGCGCATAATGATTTAAGTCAAAGCTTACCAAAGTTAGTAACAACCTTGCAGTAACAGCTATTTCTGCACTACTATTTTTGATGGACATGTTCAAAAAAGATCAGGTGTTCAAAATCGCAATAGGATTGCTCTACTTTTGACAGTGAAATAACTAGTGCACCTTGATATTTGTGTAGCACAGGGTTGGACAAGTTTCTGAACATTTAATGGCCCTTTCGGGCAGGTAAAGTCATTTTCATTGGCCCTGGCCAACTTTTTACTGGCCTGAGATTTAAACATATTTCTATCAACAGACGATCTGAGCATGTCTTGATGTACACAGCACAAACTACCAGCAAGACTCACCCTCTTCTTGAGGAACTTGAGAGCGCGCTTGTCCTTGCTGACCTTCAGCAACTCCATAGTACGTCTCTCGTACGGAGCGAAGCCTGTCACCTCCCGCACCAGGTCACGCACAAACTTCGCACGCTTGGTCAGTTTCTGTGGTAAAGGAGTTTCATCAATGTATTAGCATATAGACTAGTTTTAAACAAATTCATGTCAATTCTGAGATCTACAATTAGGAATAGCAGACTTCCAGCTTGCTGGTAAGTGCCCTCTAGTAGAATACACAGGAACTGCAGAGCAGAAAGGTACATCCAGATAGACTGGCCAATAACAATTCATTTTGGACTTAAATGATTCCTTTGAAGGTAGGGCTGTGTACCTAAACAAATTTTTAGGTACAGGTACAGGTACACGGGTTTAGGTACAGGTCCGGACCTGCACCTGTACCTAAAAATGTTTAACCAAGAATATGTAAGTTAAACATGTAGCTAACTGTCTTTTCTAGTGATAAATTGTCATCTTTGTATTGGCAATTACATATTTGAATCTCAAAACAATTTCTTTGCAAGTTTTCTTAAATTCTGATTGCAAGATTATCACCATTGTCATTGTTGATTTGGGATTCACTTGTCCAGCAGTCTTAAAAAGTAGTGTTTAATAGTGATTTGATTTGTTTAGGTACAGGTACAGGTACACAGATGTTTAGGTCCGGACCTGTACCTAAGCAATGTTTTAGGTACGGTACAGGTACGGGTATTTAGGTACACAGCCCTATTTGAAGGTGAATTGTGCATCCTTTATTACCATACCTTTTCTAGGTAATATGTCAAAGGCCCCAAAATTGAAAACAGTCCTAGTCCAGACCATTGTTGAGATTTGCAAAATAACAGGTTTTGTTTACTTTTTCCAGGCCTTTTCCTTTGACATATTACATAGAATTCCTGTCGCCACACGCTTCTGTGAAAGGCCTTATATTAGTTCCGTCTACACATTTTGTGCAATACATGAAAGGTACATTAATATACTTAACTTGTCCAGACCATAATTTGCTTCATCAGTCTGAAAAAAACATTCTGAACCATGAACCCCTTTTATCTAAAATACATGATGACAAATGTCCTTACCCCTTTCCTGCGGGATGGCCGGGGTTTCTGCACATTCTTGGTGATCTTGTGCCCCTTGTTGAGGCCAACACACATGTCATATCTGATCCCCATGGCTGCAGATAAAAAAAAAAGATACAAAATCATTAATCGGTACCTTAACATTTTTCCAACACTACAGGCTTACTAAGTTCCTGCTCTTACTTAGTTTGTAAGGGGCCTAGAATAGTACATGCAGAAAACAAAATTTGTTACATAAAAAATTTTACTACATAACTACAAAACACTATCACATGTGGTACCAGGTGCCATTTTTCTAGTCCAGAGTTTGTAAATACACTTCAATTACTAGTTTGTAACTACACTTCAATTACTAGTATTCAATTACTTACAAAGAGAGCTCTGTGTTGCAAATATAGTAAATATATAAATATTTATGTGGCCATCCCCTAGTCAGGCTTGATTAGATACTAGTGATAGTAAAAACAGTACAGTACCAGTACACCAGGGTTCAGAAATTATGTTAGCCATGGAGCCGAGGAGTCATTTTTTGAAAATCAATTTTGAACACTGTAGTTCAGGTACAGTTATCTCCAAGCAGATCTTGCGTGGCATAAGATAGTATCATAAGCTTATGATACTATCTTATGTCAGGCAAGATCTGCTTGGAGATTGCAGTTACAGGTACAGGTTCGGACAGGATTGAATTTCGCCGTATGCATAAAAGTGGGAGGGGGGCAAAGACTCCGATATGTGAACTCAGACCCAAAACACTAAAGTAGAATGCTTTCAGGTTTAATTATTCATGTAGACTATAAACTAACACCATAAGCGTAAGGCGTCTGTACACATTGAATTGATGTCATTCATCCAATTAAGCATTAATTAGATGATTCCAAATACATAAATTCTCATCGAGGCATGCAGCTACAACCAAAAACTTCAAACTAGAAGCAAGCATGTATCGAACAAGCAAACGTTTCTCTTTCGACAACGCAATCATTGCAGCTAAAAATTTTCGCAACACAAGTTCAAGACTACTTAATGTACAGAATGAAACATTTTGATTGCACATTACTTTAGGGATTAAGAAGCTACAAGACGGATTCTTCGACGTACCTGTTTAGGTCTCTGCCAGGATCCAAGATGGAGACCGAAAAGGGAGATTTTGGCGAAGAGGATTATGGGATATTTTTTGGCAACGCTCCTTGCACGGATGCGTCAAAAGAAGGTCATAGTTCAAACTACATGGCGGATGTTGCAAAGACGATGACTGAGGCTCGAGCTCGTACGAAAAATTCTGATAAGAACAGGCAGCTAGAAGGTCGGAAAAAGCAAGGGGACTTCATCTGTAGTCTGTGTGATGTTTCTGCACCATACGACTACTTGGGAACAACACCGCCATATGCAAAATCTATTGTGTGAGCATAATGGTGTACACTATAAGTATAATATTTTTGTGTCCAGCTTTTGTCACTGCTGATCTGTTTGTTGATGTTATATTGCTAAGATGATTTTGTACTAATGTAGTTGGGAAACATTGCTAATGTAAGGTAGGGTAAATAAATCTTTATTTTAAGAAGCATTTTAGCTTGTGTAGGTGTAAGAATTCCGAGGGGCCAGTAAGAACAGAAAGAAACAAACATGCCGGCACCCGGGATCGAACCCGTGTCGGCAGATTACAAATCCAACGTGCTAACCACAACACCAAAAGCTCTAGAGCCGTTGGCATGGTCAGTTTGGCAGCGCTTAAACCCCACTGTTACATAGGCCATGGCCTGGCTACCTCCTTGGGTTATTGAAGCTACAGTCAAACCTGCCCGAGCGACCACCTCTTCTCAGCGACCACCTGGTCATTTCGACCGCTTTTTCTCGGTCCCGATTTTTTTTCCTATTGACGTAAGCATTAAGCGACCTTTTCTCAACGACCACCTGGCCAACGCGACCGCGACCGGCCCAAATTGGGCCCCTTAACGACCGCATCATTTTCGAAATTGAGGTTTTCATCGATTTTTTATGATAACTAGCGTGGTTTTGTGCCGAAATCGACCAGTTTGCGTCGGATTTTGAGTGCCATTGCGATGTTATGTTTAGAATAAAGATTGCGGCGGTCAATGGGTGGGTCAATGGGGCAGTCTACTGTAATATGGGAAGAAATTTCTAAGAAAGATCTGTGTAGCTCATACCTTTTAAAGAAAGATCTGTGTGAGTGCTTTTGTCCAACTGTACTGTACATTCACCCTTGGGTAAGTACGCGATTGGGACGCACCAGGCATAGAATTCGAAAGGTGCACCGTAGTTATTTCAGATACGGCGATCAAGAACACATCGACGCATAAAGGCTTGTATGGTAACTGACAGCATCAAAGTTACCTTACTGTCTAAAACGTTAGTCTACAAATATTATACTGTATCGTATAAAAGCTGGGGTTAAATTTACAATTTACAGTGTGCGTGTTGTATTTGACATTAAAGACCTCGCTTCTTTGCGCGCGTGCAGTGTGCTTGCTATTTGCCATTAAGCACAACGGAAACCGTTATACTTTGCATAGGGCATGTTTTGAATCGATACTCTTCTCAGCGACCACCTGTCCAAATCGACCGTTTTTGTCCGGTCCCCCGGGTGGTCGTCTTGGGCAGGTTTGACTGTATTAGTTTTTTTTTTTAATATGAATAATAAAATTCTTTGTAACGTTACACAAAATTATGTGTTTTTGATTCAAATGAGTCTTGGATGTAGCCTGAGTTCCATCCTTCGTAGTATGGTACTCAGGCTATCTTGGATGACCGTCTGTCACTTCTCTCAGGGCAGTTCTAACTGGTTCAATTATTGTACTGCAGCAAATTGCTGACTATGATTTGTTGTTATCTTTTGCCCCTGCAGGCTCTTGGAGAAGGCCTATGTGATGAAGGACCCGTTTGCTCAGGGGAAGGAGGGGCATCTGGTCCTGGGGGCCACCTGTTGTCTGTGTGACAGGTGTGTCTGTTTAGGACAGGTGGGTTACGGATGTACTAGTTAATAAGTTAGTAAATAAACCATTGACACGAGATTTGATTTTCCCCTGCATGGACAGGTTTGTCAATAAATCTTGCATAATATTTCACACATACACACACACACACACACACACACAGTGTCACACACACACACATACATACATACAAACATACAAGTCACACCATTCTCCCACATAGGTACTAGTAATGTCAATACATTCCATGGCATTCATCACAGGGCTCGAAATACCACCTGCATATGCAGGTTAGTGCAGGTATAAAAATTGGAGCTGTGCAGGTATTTCTGGTGTCTTAGCCTGCACCTAACCTGCACTGGTCCATGTACTGGGTTTTATAATGCATAAATCTCCTATGATGTAGGTGTATATGGATTGTTATTAGCTGCATCGACTGTTACCACTTATAAAGTATAAAGAAAAAATAGCAATGGTTCCTGAACAATTTTAGTATGATCCATATTTCCTAAATTCAGAATGGTGCCGGTAAAATTTGTCTGGTGCAGGTAATTTTCAGGTATGCAGAAAAATGTATTTCGAGCCCTGCATCATATTGGCCACAGAATTCCTCTGTGTATAAAGATAAATGAAGCCACACTCAACCACACTCAACTCTCTCACATGCACACATGCAAACACACACACAAACACACACTTAGTACATACACACACACACACAACAGGCTTTTAGCCAGGCAGCCATACAGGCCTACGACCTGTTAAAAAAAAAACACAATTTGTATGCCCTTGCACTGGGGAGCACATCCTCTGACAAGCATGAAATTCTGATTGACCAGGTATGCTACAGGTCACATGTGGCCTGTCTGACAGGAAATTTGCTTCATTCCCCCAAATTTGCAACTCAAAATGTGGGAAATGGTGTTTCGGAGAGTTATAAATTTCAAAATTTTCTAAGTGAGGATGTCCCCAGACCCCCTTCAATACTCACACCTGCAGAGCTCGCCGAGCAGCAAGAAATTTGGACACCCTATGATAAAATCCTAGCTAAAAGCCTGACACACAAACACACACTTAGTACATACACACACACACACACACAAATCACACATGAATGCTGTTGAGCCAATCCCTCAGTGCCTCAGGGTGAATCGTGATTCATGAATGTTGGCATTACAAGTTATTTGGTCTTAGTGCATGTGCCTGACAGAAAAATGCATTACCACGATATGATATGATAAAAAATGACATACATGTAATATCCACTGAATTTTAAGTTGGCAAATACATGTATGGTTCCCTTGTTTAGAGAACAATTTATATTATAATGTTGTCCAACTTCTATGATAGAAACAGAGTATTGACAGATATCAAGTCGACAGTAATTTTAAAATATTGCTATAACATGTTATGTATTTCTGTATGAATAGTCACTTCATGAATTTTCCCTTTATATTCTAGAAATTGAAAAGAATATTTTATTCTCATTTCAGGACTGCAGTCTATTTTACACCAAGAGATTCTGCCTACCGTGTGTGCTGCAGAACATACAGGAATTTCCAGCAGAGATCAGAGAGGAAGTGGCTAAGAAAAAACCTTTGGAGAAGCCAAGATGACACAACATGTGACATGTACAGACAATAGGTGTAAGAGATTCCGTTTATAGGCTAGCGTCACATTTCCAAACCGGGGTGTGCAGGGGTGACTTGGAACAGTCCAATGTTGCGTGGGAATGGGTATGGCTGAAATATGCTGTATTTGCACCCAAGCAAATGTCGGCCTTTCTAGTTACTTAGGTTGATAAGGAGTGTGTAGAGAAACCAAGATGACACAACATGTGACATGTACAGACAATAGGTGTAAGAGATTCCGTTTATAGGCTAGCATGACATTTCCAAACCGGGGCCCGGCCGGGCTGTTGGTGGTAACAAAAAATTGAAAAATGTATATAAATATACGCAATGCCCACGACTATTCTCCTTATGTCTTGTGTACAAATGTAGTTTGGTGTCTTTTATATCATACTTTTTGTTCCCGCAAGCTGCCTGGCTGGGCCACGGTTTGGAAATGTGACATATAGGCCTTAATCATGTGCAAGTACAGGTTTACATTGTGTACGAGAGTTGTACAATACACTTATTTTTCTATGGAATACACTAGGTTTGTATTCAGAATTCGAATATGCAGAAGAAAGTGTTTTCAAAATAATGCATAAAGTCAAACCTGTCTATAGCGGCCACCGAACAAATTTGGCCACTATAGACAGGTGGCCTCTGTATAGAGGTGGTAACTTGTAGATAAAACACCCAAGGGACAGACAAAAAGTGGCCACTATGGACATGTGGCCCCTCTGTAGAGGTGGCCCCTAATACAGGTTTGACTTTATCTTTATTGATAATGTAAAACAGTAAAGTGATTAAAAACAACTATCTGACTTGTGAGAACATCCTTTATTTATCTCACAATATATAAGGACATTTAGTAACTAGTTCGTCAAGATGATAATGAGTAACTTTTACAAGACCTTTTTTACAACAACAAAAATGCCTACTAAATTCACAGTCATGATGAAGCTGTACTGGAAGTATTGTGTTGACCCCTGCCCTACATGTACATACTATGTACCTCGGAAGTACACTAGATCAGTCCTGTTCTTGTTTCTTAGCACCACACAAGACATAATGTATACCATTACTGCAAACGACGGTGGAAACACTGGAAAGACTACCAGTGTTTAATCTCCAAGCATATCCTATGGTAGCATAAGATAGTTACTGTATCAAAAGCTGCATGGCAGAGGAGTGAAGCCAGCCTAGGAGTGTGTATGCGACCGGTGCCCGTCTGACTCCCTTTGGCCGACCATACTCCTTGGCCAGCTTTGATACTATATCTTATGGCACTGTAGGATCTGCTTGGAGACATTGAACTTGTATTTGACTGCTGGAGACTAGCAAAGCTCTTAAACAACTTTTAAGTCAGTCTTGAATACTGCCTCAGTATGCACATTGTGTATCAAACAACATAATTGTAAAGCCTAGGGAAAAATTGTGTTTCCAGTTAGGGTATAGTAGGGACTCACTCAATTTTACAGGTTTTGAAGCCAACATGCATATACAGTTGTAAAACTGAAATGTATTTAGGGAATTTTATGAACATGTTCAACTTGTAGTTACACAGAATATACATGTGTACGAGCACAAGTGTATTTTTCCATGCCTGTTTTGAATTTCACCTGCAATAGAAAATTTTGTGTCCCTTGTAGCTCTTGACCCCCCAAAAAGGGTAGGGTAATTTGGTTACCAGAAACCCTTTTTTCCCTCAAGCCTATATGCATAAAATTGCTGGTATATGTACAACACATGCAAACACATACATGTACATACATTATGAATATTATTTTAATACATTGAATTTCTTTTGCAGTTCTAAATCGGTCCATATCACAGTAATGTAGATTAATGTGTTAGCATTTCGAGATTTTTTTTCGTTACAATACCACTCTATTACATTATATGTAGCACTGTTGGTCATTTGCACCTACAAAATATATTACAGGGAAAAAGTAGTGGAACTTAAGTGGTCTTTTCTGGACCATTTTGAAAAGGAGGCTAGTTAATGTACATAAAGTTTACAGCAATGGCCTGACACACAGCTATATTAGCCATAATTAATAAGCCATAAGTGGTGAAGAGTTCACAGTGAAAACTCTTCACCACTCGTACCACCACCGCAAGCATTGACATAATGTCAAATTTGAATATTTGTGCCGTTCTGTTTATTATGTTTGCAATGTCTCGAAATACATCAGTCTCTACTGCCGAAAAGAATGTATACTCATGAATTTATACATGTGAAATTGAAGAAAATATTGATCAAAATTTGTACAATCCATGTACAAAGAACCAAATGCAATCACACACCCATACACAAAGAAAAAACAGTACTAAAGAAAAATACAGTATAAGATAACTGATCTTATAATGATAAGGAAGCAAACATTTAGGTGGGCGCTACAAATATTATTGTACACTAGTGTGGACAAGAACAATGTACATGTTTTGGGTATGGGAAATTGCCCCTTGTTTTTTGTAGCACCACACTGTTGGACACACTGTTGGACAACTTACATACATTACATTAGAAATTTCACATGCACCGATATTTCCCACACATTGCACAATTAGACTGTGCCAGACTATGTCTAAAAATATGATACTGAGCTTGGGTCTGGGTATTTCTGATGCAGATAATAGACAAGTGTACAACTACCTTTCAAGCACACATGCCCCTTGTGGTACAAGGGGCCATATGGATGGCATCTATGTGTGCATCGATTTTCATTCGTTTCCCAAAAAAAGTATCAAAATATGACTCGCACAATGCCAATTAAGTCAATTCTCAAGTCACAGAAGATGAAGTGAAGAATCTATAATTATTGTTAAGTATTCCAGTGAGTTTAGTCCATTTGTTCAACCTTCTTGATCACTTAGGAGTTCAGACATGCTGATACTGATAAACTTATGGGTTACCTTTGTCTCTTCATCTTTTGTCCTTTCAGTCTTAAAACTCTGCCTTGAGTAATGAGAAATTGTACAGATTATCTTTACTTGCAGCTTGACACAATTTTCTCCCACATTCCTAGGTTTGGTCATCCTTTTTTTATGATAATGTATGTTTTCTATCGTATGCAGCATCCAACATATTTTCATCATAGTGGTATTGCCACAAACGTTCGTAAAAATTTTGCCTGAAATAATGCCTATGGCGTTACTTCCTATAGTTTTGCATTGACATTGATTTTGTACAGTGCCGAAAAAGGCATTTCTGTCAGGGTGTACAGTGCTGAAAAAGGCATTTCTGTCACGGTGTACAGTGCCGAAAAAGGCATTTCTGTCTGGGTAAGAAATGCCCAAACTTCCAGCCTTAGGGTTTTGCCCTTAAACTTTGAAGACTCTAACACTCAAGTGAAATAACAATATTGTCTAACCAGTGTGCCCAAAAGTGAGGTGGTCGGACAAAATACCATGGGTAGTACCAAAATGTCTGCACTGGTCAGCTGAAAGTAGAAAGTGTTAAATTTTTTCCTAAATGTATGGATCTCTAAATTTCCGCAAATTTCACAGTCAAGACCAGCAAGGAGGAAAGCATTTCAACCTATATGGTTTACTACTTGTAATATATACCTTTAATTTCACATGTCTTGTTTGTAAGTCCTAGTTAAATATGCAGGGTTATTTTCCTAAACAGGCGCACTGTGCCCTCATACTTGTATTTACAGCATGAACCCTCAATGAAGAAGTAATACCATAGAGAGCAAATTCTAAAATTTAGATAGACCAGTCTTCAGGAATTGTCCGAATACTGTTTCACCATTAATTATTACAAGACGTGTAAAATTTTTACGTAACAAAAATTCCATTTTTGTATCAGAATCGCTCAATTTTCACACCATTGTTCCTCTCCCTTGAGTTGCCCACATTACAACTATTGCATGGACAAAGCTATTCCAAACACGACAATAGGTGCATGTACCTCTTATACATCTAGACTTCACTATTTCACAGCTTATGTTACATGAAGATTTCAGTAGTCTACAAACTGCATCATATGAGCTTCTAACGGTCAAAATGACAATGTTGACTGTTGTGCAAGGCTGTCACCAGCTATTTTTTTTTCGTCCCACTTATTGTGTCCACTTATTGTGTTTTTATTTTTAAAATTTTCATTGTTAAACCTGTCATTCTAAGCATACGAATATACACAGTTCACATTTTCTTGACAGATGGGGCAAAATTTTTGTCCGTCCGTTCCAACAATAAATTTCTGTTGCAGGACACGTTTCTTCTTTACAAATGACAACAGTGTTCATAGCAGAAGCAAAATACATGTACTGTTGTTTCTGCCATATTTGCTTGCAACACTCCTTTACGGGGCCGGCAAACGAGTCCCTTTGAGTAGACGTCAAATGTACCATATTACAGTACATACAATACAAATCACCACTAAGTTTTAATCTCATAGAACGACAACTACATGTTGAGCGTATATATTCTACTAGACATAACATTGAATGAGACATCACTAGATTTTAATATACAAATGCTATTTAGATATATAAAAAAAATGGCGACGAAGACAATAGCTTCATCAAGGAAGTAAACAGTTATAGTACAATTCTATATCTAAATTCTTGTGCCTTTTGAGTATAAGCTTGCTGGACCTAGAAATGTAACATTGCCTTTGTTCAATACCAGACAACACAAAAAATTAGGCCACAGCATGTAAATTTCATGGATGACATCATCCAATCATGATTTTTTGCCTGATTTCAGAGAAGAAGCAATATTTTTTTTCCTTCTTCGGAGATGGTTATCATGACGACAAAGCACCAAAATGTGAATATATGTTGTGTTGTAGAAGTGACACTAACTAGGTAGCCATGACTGTAGTTGTAGAAGTTAAACCAGTTGGATAGTTGTAAAAGTGGCACCAATATGGAAGCTATGAGTGTAGTTGCCAACTTGGTAAGCAGGGATCAAAATACTTTTTTTTTTGCTACATGGAAAATTGCAAGTTGGCAAAAATCTTACGTGCAATTTGAAAAATCTACATGCAAATTACATATAGAATACAACACAGTGTATTCCGTATCGCCCAAGGTATCAGTCCGACCGCGGGTCGGATCACCCGACGGCCGATTCTAGTTATTACTACAATGATTTAGCCAGCTTCCATCATTCCTTCCTTTGGCGGAATTTTGCTGCTCAGGACAAATAAGAATTTTGCCCATTCTGTCACTTTTGGCAGACAGAAATCGGCACATGAAAATACATGTATAGACAAAACTTGAAATTTTGGAAAGATATCCACATAATCAGCATGTAAGTTTGCAGCAAAGCCCAATTTGATTATTTGTAACACCTACTGACGACTGGTGACGATCCCTGGCAAAGGCACCGTGGCCTCAGTATTTTTACTACAGGCCAGGTATTTTCAACATGCAAGATTGCAAGTTCAGAATATTTTTACGTGCAAATCTCAAAAATTACATGCAAATTGCAAGTTATGTATGTGTATTTTGAACCCTGGTAAGGGTACCAGTCAACCACACTTTACTACACAAGTTCACTCCAGACTTGAAGCTGTGCTACTATGTTTTGTCACCTTAATTCTTGTTACAACATTCATGGTGTCTTTTTTCAAATTTTACCTCTTTTTCGCCCTATCTCATTTACTTCTACAGATGATGTCATTCACAAAATATACTTGTTGCAACTTTCAGTCTTAGAATAAAAAAAAAATTCACATTATAATCGATATGCAAAGACAAGACTACAGTAGACTATGTTATTGTTGACCATGGCAATGTAGATACCACATTGACAAGTAAGTATATCTAAGTCTGCTCTCTCGCTGCAACATCACCATTCTGTTGACTAGTTGGGCTCTCCTGGGGGTTGACAGCCATGGCAACCGTGGAATTAGTACTGGGCGTGTCTGATGTGACCGTGCTGGGGGGTTCAGAGGATATGGACGAGGATGCCGAGGACGATTTGGGGGCTTTTTCTTTGTAGTCTGTGATAATAACTGTGACGTTGTTGACTGTGACGGCCATGTGGGTGGCGGTGCTGCGATCCACGTTTTTCAATCTCGGCCTGAAAAGACAGAGATGGTAAATGCGGTGATGACATAATAAGCAGATAAGCAGAGTTCAAAATACAGGGCTCGAAATACTTTTTTTTTTAATAACTTATTATGTACATGTACGTACTAACCAAGCAGATGTTGGGCGGGGGAAGATTTCCACAA
Source organism: Branchiostoma floridae (assembly GCF_000003815.2). Taxonomy (NCBI): domain Eukaryota; kingdom Metazoa; phylum Chordata; class Leptocardii; order Amphioxiformes; family Branchiostomatidae; genus Branchiostoma; species Branchiostoma floridae. The sequence goes on from NC_049983.1 coordinate 3,889,915, forward strand.
AATTGCCCCTGCAGTTCCTGTGCATGGTGTTAGGTGGCCCACACTTACACCACTGACACAACTACATCAAAAACAGGACCAACACCAGGACGCCCCCAAAATAAAACCTTACCAAATTTTATGGCAATTGCACCTAATCTTCTTGAGATAAACTGCTGGAAATACAACAAAACACACAAACTCCCTAAAACAGTACATGTATCTCCATTACTTCCTGTAAAACACAGCCCCTAAATTGTGTATATAGACTTATAAGGAGTTTAAAATCAAATGATGTAAACTGTATCTCTATTATATACTTTGTCTGACCCTTGCCTCTTCCATCATGACCTCAGTGAAAAGCGGCCTGCAGGTCGATTTGAACTTTCATTAATAAATAAAGGTTCAAACAAACAAACCCATGGTAATGTGAAATTGACGCTACTTACATTTATGTCATACCTGTGACGCGAAAACGTTCGATACGGGTGCTCCGGACCGGGCCATAACTTTCGTATCGCACAGGTTCGAAAGGCGTATAACACAGGGTTTATTTGAGTAAATCGAACCATTTCGAACGGACCGAGTGTGGCACAGTTGGCAATTCGAATACCTGATTTGGACGTTTGAACATTGCTGTTGCAACACTTTAAATGTTCGAGGGCATCAAATTTGTTCAACTTCTGGCGCATTTCGCATCAAAGCATGGGTTTTCTCGGGTGGGTATGACATAAATAAAATACAACACGGTGTATTCCGCATCACCCTCGGTCCCAGCCCTCCCGCGGGTCGGGCTGATACCTCGGGTGGTACGGAATACACCGCGTTGTATTCTACATGTATTACAGAATCTACTTACATGTATTTCATTTTCTTATTGCTGCTGGTGTTGGTGGGGCTGGTGTGCGACACACTGTGCTCCTTTTTCTTGCCCATCCCGCCGCTGACACCAGTTGTGGTGTTGTTGCTGCTCACACTCACGGTGGCGCTACTGTTGGGGCTGGTGCTGGTACTGGATACGCCGTTCTCGCGCTCCTTCTCGCCTTTCTCTCGCTCTCGCTTCGGGGGCTTAGGCTGAGGGGGGTTAAACTGCTGAGCCACCTGTTGTGCAACCAGCTGGGAATTCAGACGAGGCTTCCTGTGGAGATAACACGGTAGTAAAAACATACTTAGGGCTCGAAATTCATTTTTAGGATTAGGTGAACTGGTGCACCCAGCTTAAGAAATTGGGTGCACCAAAAATATTTTAAGTGCACCACTTTAAATTGAAGTAATAACCTAGTAATAAAACTTAGTTACAAGCTACCAAATTCTTAAACAAGTACCATGATAGACATCTTTCTAACACTTAGATGTCAAGAATATGATGTATATTAGTATACTTTGATATCTTAACAACGTGACAACCTAAGAAAGTATTTGGGTGCACCTTGTGCACCCACAGAAAATAATTGGGTGCACAGCTCCAATTTTGGGTGCACCTGGGTGCACATGCATCCAGTATTTCGAGCCCTGATACTTTGTCTTCTCGGTAACAAACTTTCACCTCACCTCACCTCACCTCAAACATTCAAGGTCTGAGAAAATATAATTTGTTTTCGGAACTACTAGTAAATGTTTACGGTGGCGGTGTTCAGGGTGTGTATAAAAAAGCCTGCAAATTACTTGTTGTCGGTAATGATAACTTCATGTTACAGTCGTCACCGTGAAAACTGTGAACATAAAAGTACACTGAAAAAGTCAGGAATGAGTACAGTTCTGTAGATAAAGATTGCTGGATTCTATTTCCCGGTTTGGAGAAAATGGAGTGCTTAATGTTTTTGACTTAACATTAGCGCTGTAGTAGTCATATACTGTATTGCAAAATTTGCAAACCTTAGCGTCTTTATACTAATTAATTAGACAATATCTCCCTCTGGATTAATTTCTTGATAAATATGAATTTCAGCATTTACAGTAGAAAAACAAGGTTGAAACTCCACTTTTTCCTATTTTTTTTCAACTCAGTTATTTTTAGACAAGATTTCAAAACTTAATCACAGTTCCAGGGCTCTAGCCAGCTCGAAATTTTTTTCCGTCAGCCAAGTCCCATTGTCACAAAAACCGTGAATTAAGTTAGAAAGACGGAACTGAGACCTTGAAAAACGGGTTTTTAATGAGATTATCGTATGCGAAAGGGCGCCAACACAGAAGTCAACAATCATAACAATAACAAGACAGTGTGTGGCTTTCCGACCGTGGACAGCATCCCCAAGCCGCCTGTAACTTCCACCAAGAATTTTTGTCCGTCAAGGTTGAAGGATTGGTTTTAAAACTTCTCCGTCACACGCAGCAAATTTCCGTCAATTGACGGAAAAACGGACGCTGGCTAGAGCCCTACACAGTTCTCTCTCACTCTTATCGCAGGGTATTGTCCCTCAGTCTGAGGAACCTCTGAGGAACCCCTCCCTTGAACTGCTCCAGACTCTTCTGCATCTTGCAGTCTGTGGCCACTGGTGGGACCTAGGTGTTTCTGCAGATTCACCTTATACAGATACAAATTCCCCAGATTCAAGTTTACACACCCCTCTCAGAGTCAGAATCGGACTGTTAACAACAGGGTGAAGTTGGGGTGGGTACCGGTACAGAAAATTCAGGTACTGTCCAGGTCCAGAGGATCAGGTCCAGGTCCAGATCTGAACCTGGACCCACTTATCTATGAAAACTTGTGAATAAGCGATACTCAAAAGTCAAAGCAATGGTCCAATTATCTACAAAGGAATATGGGAGTCGGATCATCTATTTGGCGGAGTATCCGACTCCCATTGGCATTTTAAAATCCTGTCTTCGTGTAAAATCTAAGTTTAACAGAAGAAACTTGGTAGAAATGACTGTAAACTTTGCTCATTATTTTCTTGAACTGAAAAGCGCCAAAACATGTAAACCCCTGCCGATATTAATCTGGTCATTTTCTACTTGGTCAGAAATCCCATGTTTTTCAGGTCCAACAGAAAAAAATGTTTTGTACCGGTACGATGTACCCACCTATAGGATCAGGGCTCGAAATTCAATTTTGGGATTAGGTGCACTGGTGCACCCAGCTTAAAAAATTGGGTGCACTAAAAAAATTTGGGGTGCACCACTTAAATTTAAGTAATAAACTTAGTTACAAGCTATTAAATTCTTAAACAAGTTCCATGACAGACATTTCCATCATCTTTCTAACTTAGATGTCAAGAATATGTTGTATGCTAGTATACTTTGATATCTTTACATAGATAAACCTAAGAAAATAATTGGGTGCACAGCTCCAAATTTGGGTGCACCTGGGTGCACATGCACCCACTATTTCGAGCCCTGAGGATGCACACATCGAGATCAACAATTACGAATGGGGTCAACATGTTCATTAGATATTTCTAAAGAAATCAGTTTGTTTTGCGTGCGTTTCCCACCTCGTGGACGTGCCCTTCCTAACATCACACATGCTGCACTTGAAGGCCTCAGCATTGTTGCGGAAGGTACAGACGGAGCACTCCCAGTATCCCTCCGCCTCAGCCTTCTTGTCGCGCTTCGGTCTGGAGGGAAGGGAACTATTTTATGTTAGTGGCATAATCATCAACTGAACACAATGAACAAAAAGATAAAAATGTACATAGATTTCAATGTTCAGCGTGCAAAATACCACTTGCACACTTGCACATTGCAACCACTTTTTGCTTGGTGCAACTAACTTCTAAACTCAGGTTGCACAGGGTGCAACTTAGATTTTGAGCCTCAGAACTTGATTTTGTTGTCAATTTACTTGGAAGAAATGAACGGACCGAGGCAGCTCCATTTCATATCAGCCAAACATGTACATGTATGTATTGTACCTTTTGTTTCAGAAATTAGTGAATTGTAGGTGGTGCAACTTGAAATTCAGTTGTGCAACCTAGTTTTTGCCTCAGGTTGCACACTGTGCAACCTGGCTCAGAAAAGTATTTTGTACACTGATGTTAATGTAGTTACACCATTGTTTTACAACACTATATGTTTATTACCCGAAGTGTAGAATTCATAAAGAACAATCTTAAATTAGTGCACCAATGTATGTAGACCATTGTCAAAATATTTCAATTTTTTTAAAAACTATAAGAATGTATATTGAACAAACTAAGTAATACAGTGTGCTTATAATTAGTGGGAACTCTTAACTATATAGGGCTTGAAATTCTACGTGCAAATGATATTGTATTAGCAAAGGAGCAACAAGCATCCCCTTTTGAATCCCCCATGGGTAAACTCACTCCATAGACCCTGTGAGAATTTGGTCACGCACCACCGACTGTACTCCACTGTTAATAGATGGGAGGGTACGAGTATGTCCGCACTCTCAGACTTGTCTCAGCTTATCTCCAAATGTTAACATCGTGCGGTTTTCACCAGTATCTTTATGAGAAATTTGCCAACAATTTGACTTAAATCACTACTTGTTAACGTTTGGAGAAGTTTATCTATGTTGGCGTAAATTGCACAAGAGCAAATTCTCACAGGAGTCTGCCGTGTCCCCTTTAAGAAGGGTCTGCATGGGGGTAAAATCACAGTTTTATACTAAGTTGAGACAAATCCGACACAAATTATGGTAAAATTACGGAAGGCCACCTTGCTATGAATTACATAAATACAACATTTTTCCCTACATATATAATTTGTACAATATACCTCAAAAGAGCAGCGTTTTCAAGGTAGCAGAACACAGTATTAATGGACGAACCCCGGTGGTCTATGACGCGGGTACATAAAATAGTACGGATAAACTTGTTGAAGGAGAGGTACAAATCCTTATTTGCCGGGCAGCCAGATATAACCTGTGCTATGTGGACACGGAAGGTGTTGACTCTGAGACTGCATGGTTTGGATTGTGAAAGTTTTCTATTTCTTGTATAAATGCACCCCATTACGCAACTGCCCTTCTAGCGTGAGACAGCTGCAGTTCTGTGACCTCCGCAGAGGGGCATTTCAAAGAGGGCGTGAGAAGACGATACAATTTTTTTGATTTTTGTTTATATTTTGTGACTTGTACCTTCAACTCAAACATATCCAATTTTGGTATTCCAAAAGTGCACCCTACTATATTTTTTAATGCGTCACCTTGTGGCCCTTAACTATAGAAATTCCCATAGGCCAAAAACTGTGTTCTGCTACCTTAAAGTGGGTGGTGAAGGCAATATAGCAGCAGAATGTTTTGCTTTTGAATATCATGAGGGTTGCACTCTAAACTCAAACAAATACGTTGCTATTTTTAAATTTTTTTCTTAAGTAAACCCTACTATAATTTTTACCGCGTTGATGTCAGTCACACCTTGTGTTCATTAACTATAAAAAAATCCCCATATAAACTGTGTTCTTTAAAGTATAGCACACACATAGCACATATGAATTATGATAGCAGACATCAACCATACATGCCATAGATTACTAGTATATTCTAGTTTTATAATGGTATTTCGTGGAAGCTCATGGTACTTCGTCTTCCAACTAGCGCCTATGAACGCAGAAAAATTGCTGTGTACGTAATATCTACTGTACATAATGAAAGAAAACAGCGTTATCTTAATTTCTTATATATAAAAACGTCCAACAACTTTGGATGGACAGTGCCTATGGGGGAGGGGGGCACAGATACCTCTGAAACCACACATATTCGTTCGTGTTTTTAGAGAATACTTAGGGATAAGCGGGTATGATTTGGACATTCTGTGAATCGTAAGATACCCTCTTACCTATTGGGGCTTCTTCTTTGTTCGCCCTTATCCGTCATTCTGCAGAAACTCCGGTTGAAGGAGAATTGTGCGGTGGAGAACCTCCACTGTCTGGGCTCAAAGATGTCTCCTTCTGCGCGGCAGACGTCACGTGACCTGTGCAGACCAATCGGAGCCTCGGAAAGGTTTCATTGGGGTCACTGGCGGTCACCCTTTCAGAGCCTCCTGGCGACTCGCCTTGGTACTGAAGCTCTTCAAGTTTATTTGTTTGGGCCACAGCAAGTAAATCTCATGGATGACATCAGCACGCGCATTAATTTTTGCCTGATTTCAGAAAAAAAAAAAAATTTCTTCTGCAGGGATGTTCAACATGACGGTAAAGTACCAAAATGAGCAAATATATTGTGCTGTAGCCTAATAATTGTACTTAAGTAGAAGTGACACTTGCGAGGTACCCAAGACTGTAGTTGCAGAAATGAAACATACTGGATAATTGTAAAAGTGACACCAATATGGAAGCCATGAGTGTGGTTACCAACTTTGTTGGTGATGCCAGTCTACCACACTAGTGTCACTTTTACCACAACAGTACATGTCATGTCATACAGGAATGAATACCTTGTTGGTTCTGAAACCATGTTTTGTCCCTTTAACTCTTCTTACAACAGTCATCACAACTTCATGGTGCCTAAATTTTTTAAATGTAGCCATCTTGTTGTTATTGTTTTTTTCACCCATCTTGGATTTTTTCGCCCTATCGCACTATTTTTGCAGTCTGCAGAGGATGTCATCCTTAAAATTTACTTGCCGTGGCCTTACATTGCACAATTATTGTACCAGGTATCAATATATTTGGGCAAAATACATTGTAATATTAAACTATTATGCAAAAGGTCCCGAGATAGAAACCTGCCGTGTCACCGATCTTGTGACCCTGGGAAAGGCACTCAGTTTAATACACACGACTTCCCGTCACTTCACTAAGGTGAAATGAGTACCTAGCTTCGGCTAGGACCGTCCTAGTCTCTACCAGACCGTAAAAATAGAACAAACAGAGGAGTAAGCCGGCCAAAGGAGGTCGCGTGCTGTTCCCTAGCCGGCTACACTCCTCTGACCGGCTTACTCCTCTATAAGTTCTATTTCTATGGTTTTCCAGCGACCCGGAGTCTGATAGAGACTAGGGCCGTCCCTTGGATAGGACGTTAAACGCACCCCCACGCGCGTAAAAGAACCCGCCACGTAAAATCGAAGAAGAAGAAGCCGCAGAATTGAGGTCTATATATACAGTCTGGTTAGCCTGGAATCCAGCCGTATTGTGCTTTGGTCGCTCCCCTGAGGTACGCTTCTGAAGCAGAGCGACCAAAGCACAACACGGCTCCATGGATTCCAGGCTACAGTCTGGTTTGCATTCTAATTAGATTAGCCGACTTTCCATACTATTTATGAAAATAGTAGTAGCTCCCTTCTTACTATTTATGAAAATGATCTATGTATTTCGATGTAGGTTAGACGTCCAGGTAATAAGATACGCCAAAAATAGTTACTAGCTAGCTCCCCACACTAACTAAAACAGCAGGAGCTAATTGACTCATTTGCATTAACTGTGTCTTAGCCTTGCCTTTGAAATCCGAATTGTCTTCAGCTTGACTTTGGCTTAGCTTTGTTTTCTTTGGAATCCAAATTGTCTTCAGTCTGCATTGTCTTACAACCTTTCCTATTGGACATCTGAAATTGTCTTCATTCATAGTTAGAGTATAAAAGACCTGTTTCTTGCAGATCACTTTAGTGTCACTGACGAAGGAAAGTGGATTCTTTCCGAAACGTTTGAGCGTTTCAAAACCATATCCAGTTGCTTGAGTAACTATTTTTGGTGATCTAGGTATTGTTTAGTGACCTCTTAAGGCTGTATCTCTGTAAGTGCGCATGTATGTGTCCAGATATTTGTGGTTAGCATAACTTCTAGGACTTATGTATAGATATTATAGTAGGTGGGTATGTAGGTCAAAAGAAAGTCAAAGTAAATTCGGGCACAAACGCACGCACGCACACGCACACACACGCACGCACACACACACGCACACACACACAGACACACGCACACACATAATATAGATAGATAGATAGATAAATAGATAGTCATTCTTGATAAGCAATCGATGGAACGCAAATAGATAGATACCAATGCTGTAACGTTCTAGCTTTGTATACAGTAAAGAATTTTCCACACATAGAATTTTGAGAATCTTCAAAGAAGTACAATATATTAACTACATATCCTTACATTTTACTTTTAAAAGCCTTTTTTAAACAGACTTTGAAATATAGGAAGTGGATTTTGTGATATTGTGCTATATATTAGGGGTTTAATTTCGCGGTAGCGGGAAAAAGGACTTTTCGCGGTGGTTTTAATTTCGCGATAGCAGCATGCACTGTAGTCTCTTACTGCCATGGACAAATGTTCGCGGTGGTTTTAAGTTCACGGTGAACCGGCCACAGCGAAAACCGCGAACATTAACGGCGAAAGTTTCTGTATTTACAGTATTGCGCACATTGTGTGTATGTGTTATGATAATGTGGTTACCCGGGCTTCCCTTGAAATCAATGCTAGTCACTGATTGGAGGGCCAAGGGAGCTTACCAAGCTAAAAGGAAGACTAGGTAACATTTGGTCTTAGTGGTAGGACTTGGGCAATTATCTATATGTCAATATGACGCATCTATGCTACAACACTCTCACAATAAACCAAGGACCAGGGTTCAGTATACAGTTTGATGTGACCTTTATTTATACTACGACTCGGTGATACATAGACAAGTGAATGGATACAAGTAATGCAAAATTAAGTAATGCACCTGGACAGATACCATCTGTCCAGGTGCATTACTTAATTTTGCATTACTTGTATCCATTCACATTATGCGGGTGGATGATACTAACTAACCGGTTACGTAACTACGGCGGCGGGAGATGCGGTTGTCCGTACATGTCTCTGAGTCTGCTTCTAGCCTAACTAGCGCGTATCGCGCCTTATATTACATCAATTGGAGGCGGAGCTTACGTGAGCGCAGCGGGGCGTGGTCAAGCTGACGTCAGGGCACGCCCAGGGCTACGTGCTCTCACCACGTGACCCCTGGACCGCCCAACGCAATAATGAGACTTGCTACAACAGAAATGGATACATAAATGAATAAGTCTGCAAGATTACATGTAAGACGAATTCCAAATCTGTTTTGAATTGTCATCACTCAGATGTTCTGAGGTCGAATTAGCCCAATAACTTTCACATTATTTCATATAATAAGGACCTTATTTGCATGATTAATGACAAACAGATTTAATACAGCAGTTGTAAAGGGTAGAATCATTTGGCGAAGGTATGGGGTCGTGGAACTCTAGTTTGTAATTAACACTTTGAGTAGAGTAGACAAGAGATTGATATAGATGATAACTAAAACTCACTCGTTCACCTTTATCCGTGGGGTAACCTATATCCGTTGTAATTAAAATCGGGATATTTAGGGATGATGTCAAGGCGGGTGGTGGTTTCAGACAGCAAATATTGTAATTTGAAACCAACGTCCGTCGACGTCGATCCCTAAATATCCCGTTTTTAAATACAACGGATATAGGCTACCCCGCGGATAAAGGGGAACTAGCGTTACAACAAATTAAGAAATTGTCATTAAAAAGATAATAAATGCTAACGTTCTATGGAGGCCATAAAACGCTAGTTCACCTTTATCCGTGGGGTAACCTTTATCCGTTGTTTCTACAATCATGGTATTCTGGGATATCAAGTCGATGGACTGTGGGTTCAAAATGCACTAGTTTCAAAATACTGCAATTATAAACCACCGTTCGTTGACATATATCCCCAAATACACTGTAATTATTATAATTAATAACAACGGACATAGGTTACCCCGCGAAAAAAGGTGAACTAGTGTTAGCCTATAGCCTATAAAGATGATGACTTTCACTCTGTCTATTGCCAATGATAGCTATGCTTAATGTCAAAGTTTGTCTATTTTGAGTTCATCATAGATAAATATATGTCATGCAGATTTCAATGTTGCTAAAATAAAACATGATGGCGTAATGCATGTAGGAGTTGGCTTGGGTACTTTTCCACATCGCTCAAACGTTCTTGTTTGTATGTTTTTACTTTCAAGACTTACGTTATAAGGCTGCGTTGACTCCTTTATATGGATGACATCCGCGCGCACATCAATTAGAATATTTTCGCACAATGGTTTTGACCATACTGGAAATCATACATCAAAATTTCATAGAAAATATATCGGAAAATTGATACAAATGTCATGGAATGTCAAAGTCGATTCCAAGGTCAAAGAAGAAGTATTGAAAGAACGAAAATATAGAATCCATTGCTCGATGTATCTTACTTTGTATGTTTTGTCATTTGTTAGATTCATAACCATAATGAACATTAATGAACTGTAATTTACAACACAAAGATTGGACTCACCCATGATTAACATTTTGGCCAATTTCCTTTTTTTTTTTGCACATTCGCATCAGTTTTTGGGGTTCCCGGAAAATTTCATCCATATAATCATATAATCAAATCAACAATGGCCTATTGTGAACTCGAAAAATGAGTCCCTTTTAAACTGTTTCATATGCCACTCCATTCATTTGGATCTGTTCGACAGGACTATCTTGTATCTTACCGTTAACGCTTTCTGTTTGTACAGTTTGCATTTGTTTCCCTTTTAAAATGATTTTATGGTTGTTTTTATTTCTAAACTTCTTCAACAGTTTCAAACGTGCCCGATATAAGGCGCATACCAAGGCATGAAACACTGGCATGACTATGAACGTATTTGCCAACAAGATTCCGATGGCTTGGAGCGGGACTGTGTTCAGGTCCAGAAAAGAATAGATGTATTGTTTCCCATCGTATCCCCTGAACCCACCAAGCCAGTACAACACCACGAAAACGCTGTAAAAACCTTGGTGGATGACTGGGTATATCACGCGGTTCATTCGTGAAGGTATCCCGCACAGTAGAACGTCAATTACAACCATGACCGAGTTCAACCCGTGCCGTAGAATACTACGAAGGCCGATCGTGACAGGCCATGGCGAGAACCAGTACTCCGCAGACACAGTCAACGAAATAGTCATGGCCATGTCGTAGATTATCCAACCGATGTAGAGTGTTCTTTGCGACGGGCCTTCGTGAGTGCTGCAGTACTGCTGTAGACAGATAGTGGCGCTCCAGCAGAAATGGAGGGTCAGGGTAGCGTACATCCAGTTTGAGTAGAAGGTGATCCATCGGTTACTGTCGGTAGGGACGCTCCAGATGAGAATGGCGAGGGTGAAGACGGCACACACCACACGGTAGGTGACGAACAGCTTCTGGTTAGGAGACCACTATGGGGATAAAGTGTAATACAGTATTTAGGTCCCAATTCACGAACCACACACGCGCGCACACACATACACGCACCGCAACACACAAACACAAACACACACACAAAAAAAAAACAACAACACAAAGACACTCAAACACACACACACACTCACACTCAAACACACACACACACACACACACACACACACACATACGCACGTACATACACACATAAACACACATATACTCAGGCACATACACACGTGCGCGCGCACTCTCGCATGCACAAACACATACACATACGTCGCGGAAACACACAAACACGTACGTACACACACACACACACATGCGCGCGCACGCACGCACGCACATACACCCACGCACTCACAAACGGATACACATAGATTCACATAGTCGTGGCGTCGTGTTTTTACGAATTTCATCACTTCACTCAGGTAAAAATGAGTATCTAGTTTCGGTTAGGGGCGTCACACAGATAACAACTAACATCCCTATCAGATTAAACTACGTTATTGTCGAACTGGTCATTTCAGATATTGGTAAAAATAAAAGTTACATTTCATATTCAACACTGCTAGGCATTAAAGGTGAAGCGGTCGAAACGCAGACTAAGAACGAATCCTGACCCTTTTTCGTTAGGTAGTAGTGCAATTAGGCTTCTCTACGGTTCACTTGTCTTAATAGCCCTGCACATCGTGCCTTTTCTACCGCGCTTCTTGATAAGTGTACATGTTCTTTTACGTGCAGATGTTTGACGTTTTCTCACGCGGCGGCCATGATAGATCGAAGACGAGGTCAATGAGGCAAACAGACAAAACTCATTTCTAAAATCAGGTCCCATTCATTTTCCCCCAAAACCACACAAAATGCCATGATATAAGATAGAATAATAAATATTATAACTTGTGTTATACACTCAAAATATAGCAATTTAGAGTAGTGTATACTGGTCCCTTAGTCCCTTAAGAGATGCAAAATAAAAACATAATAATGCAAATATTTGACGGACTTCACTTATTGGTCGCTTTCCTAATTGGCAGGCTATCATTAGTTGAACTGCTAATTATGATGGACAGCCTTTTGTTTGCCTCATTGAACTCGTTTTAGATCTATCATGGCCGCCGCGTGAGAAAGGTGTATAGCTGAAGCTCCCTCATACACAGGTATGCCGATTTTACGTCACCATACAAAAATTGACGAAAGCAATCCCCTACAACATGTTAAAGCATTAACTAACTCCCCCCCCCCCCCCCTTCCGGTACGACAATAGCTGTCAAACAACATTGTGCAGCGATTTCAATACGTGTGCGTGTGCTCACCGGTGTTGCAGTGAATGCTGTCCTCTCTGGTAACGGCTCCCTACTAATGAAACCAAGACGACCTTTCTCCGACGGGTCCATTTTGCGACAGGGCCGGGCAAGATAGCCTATCAACTTCTGCAAACCTCGTCTGGTGCCTCTCAGTATAAATGTCATACTGTATTTGGCGAACTTTGGCGACAAGTACTCTTGCTAATTAGCCGGTCGAAATGGAATGCTACACTACAACTCTAGGGGGTTACGTTGACAAATTATCGTACGTAGAAAACTTGCTCGAATATTGCTCCATGAATATGTATTATTACGAAAGAAAAACTGACAGAAAAACGATTTCAATTCAAACTAAGGGTAAAATGTACGTGCAGATTTTGCTAGCCTTCTCGTATTTTTTTTTCAAATGGTTTAGTCTGGAAAGTGGTTCAACCTGTTGCACAAGTTGAGAAATTTAAAGCTAAAGGTTACACTGTGTTGTACTCTTCAACCCTCGGGAGATTTTTTTTCTATTTGCTTTTTGACAGACGAGGACAATGTGGCACTGCACTCAAGTTTTGTAACTTATATTAACAGTGCCACATACACAGTACAGACAGAAGGTAAAAGTAGTCTTTTACCTTCCCGACAGAAGTCAGGTACCCATTTCTACACCTGGATGAAGCGAGGAAGGTCGTGTTAAGTGCCTTTCCCTAGGGCACAGCGTCGGGGGCACGGTGGGGCTGTATGGCGTAATCATCTATTCTCCAAACAGAGGTTTCGGTCGGGCCGCGGGGGGGGGGGGGGGTCATATAGTAGTGGCCGGGATTTCTTACTGATCCCTCCGACAAAGTGTACCATGGCTGTGCCATCCGTTCAAAATTGGTGTTGATGCCCCGTTCAAAAAAAATAGTTATGTGTACCATACGTTTACCACTGAGTAAATCGTTTAATTGCACGTGCATCCGGACCAACAGTAATTCACTTCAACGGCCTGAAAGGTCCGATCTCTCTTCGCTCACTTTGCCATCTCTGATGCTCATAACTACTTTCCATAGCCCAACCCCTCTGGTCTCCAAGCAGACCCTACGGTGCCTTAGAGATAGTATCAAAGCTGGCAAGGGACTTAGTATAGCCGCACCAGGTGCCCGTTTGACTCCCTTTGGCTGGCTACTAATACTATCCTTTGCCAGCACTGATACTATCTCTAAGG
>NC_049983.1:3903619-3925429 GCF_000003815.2 Branchiostoma floridae
CGTAGGGTCTGCTTGGAAGCTACAACCCATTCATGCATCGGTTTCGTTTCTTTAGCTCATCAAAGGCAAATTGTAGTAAAAGAAGAAACCGTCGCAGTCAGCATCACAAACAATGGCTCCTTGATAACGTTAGTAGTAAAACCAAAACACCAAGCTGGGAATGGAAGGCCTTTATATGATATCTGTGAACTACCTGGGTAACCAGATTACCTCTGACCTGTCTGATGATGAGTCAATTCGCTATCATGTCAGAGGGTTCTATACCAAAGCCAATTCCTTGATACGAAAATTCCGATTCGCCTCTCCTGGAGTGAAGCGCGTCCTTTTTGATGCATATTGTTCCTCGATATATTGCGCTCAGCTATGGTGTCAGTATAACTTGGGTACGATTCGCAGGCTACGCGTAGCCTATAACAATGCTCTTAGGATTGTGTTAGGTTATCGAACGAGAGATAGTGCCAGCCAAATGTTTGTGACACATGGTATTGATACTTTTGTAGCTAGAAGGAGAAAACTAACGCATGCATTTGTACAACGCATCGCCACCTCTACAAACAACATTATCTCCCGGTTATACCACTCAGATGCCTTCTTCCATAGCAAATTCTGGACACACTATGTGAATCTTGTTTTCAAAAGCCCAGACTAATTTAACTTTTTATTGTACATAAAGTGTATGTGTATTGTTGTATTGTATGTTTTAATGTGATATGGGCCAAGAGCCTGCAATAAAGTTGAAATAAAGTTGAAATTGATATGGTGGATAAACCACTACAGGCGTTTTACGGTCATAATTCTGTTATAAGGTGCACTAGAAGTTTATGTGCATCTTAACTTTTAGATCCCATTGATTAATGCATGCGTATGCATAGAAAGTATCTGTCCCTTGTTCTTTTGGGATGAGTGGGTGTCCTTAGGCTAACGTCACAGTTAACCGGGACCCGGCCGGGCTGTTAATTACAAAAAATAGAAATTTATACGTACAAATATGTACAAATATTGCCCACGACTATGCTCTTTTGTGTAGTTTGGTGTCTTTTAGATCTATGTCATACTTTTTAATATAATTGTTCCCAAAAGCTGTCGGGCCCCGGTTTGGAAATGTGACTTAAGCTTTAGGCCACAGCAAGTAAATTTTATGGATGACATCAGCGCACGCATTAATTTTCGCCTGATGTGAGAATAAAAAACAAGAAAATCAACATGCCGTAATTTAACAATTACATCGTAAACGTCTTGCAATTGCTTATGTTTTATGACATGTGTAGATAGTCTAATCCGATAGGTGTTCAATCGCATATGAATATCCAGTATAGTTACTTGATAGTATGCAAAAAGTTTTCAGGATTTGTCCTAGTTAATTGACAGTCTGTATTCAATCACACATGAATATCCAATATAGTTGCTACCTGTGGTAGTATGATAAGCTCTTCTCTGAATTTTTCTCTAGTTAGAAAACAGTCTGTGTTCTATTGCATATTAGTATCCAGTATAATTGCTACCCGCGCTGGTATGACAAGCTCAAGGACAGTTGAATGTTGACAGTAAGACGTTCCATCCCCTATGAATACCCAGTGTAGTAGCTAGCTGCCAATGATGGTAGGACAAGCTCTTTCTACAATCGTTCTAGACTTCTAGTTATTTGAGATGGATACACAACTACAAGGATAGGTACACGTAATGATGTTAAATACAGGAATAACAGATCTGTTTCTTGTGATATCATCTTTTGTCACCTCGATTATTGTTTTGTAAGGTTTATGATCTCAGAATTTGAAAAAGTAGGAATCTTGCTTTTTTTGCTCGCCTTGTTTTTTCCCGCGCTCTCTCACTAAATTTGGAGTCTCTGGAGGATGTCATCCATACAAGTTACTTGCTGTGGCCTTATACCCCTCTCACATTAGGCGAAAATCGATCGGACGACAAGTCTGCGAACTCTACATTACGAGGAGACATGACCCTGACGGGAAGGGGGAACTCTACCATTTCTTCGTCGGCAGCAGGGCCATGCCTCCTCGTAATGTAGAGCTCGCAGACTCGTTGTCCGATCGATTTTCGCCTAATGTGTTGGGGTATAATTATAAGGAAGACGTAATAGGTGGTGAACCAGGTGGTATAGTGCCTGCTTGGACAGCATGACCATCTTACCGCATCTGGGCATGCTCAAGACACCATCCAGTCAGTCAAGGCAAAAGCTACCAGACACACTTTTACAAATTGATCGTGATATCCGTACACCGATTCCAACGTAACAACATCTTACACGGTGATAGTTAACACTCCTTTATAGTGTGGGGATACGGAGAACAATGTAGTATTCTTTTTTTATTTAGATATCATCACTAGAAGACTGATAATCAATCAGACCTTATAATATGTAGATAACGTTACATTTCATAATTCATGACATTTCTGTAATGTCTGATCTCGTTGCGTGTTCTTTCTTTTTCCTACCATTATTGTCAAAACTGCCTCCTTGCGGTCCTTAATAACATAACAGAAACGGACTGCAAGGAAAAAATCAAGAATTGGCCTCTAGGAACTCTAGGAATATATCTTATCTGTTTTATAATATATTTCCATCTATATTGTGCTAAGTGTTTTTCTACAGTGTGTTATATATTTATGATAATCTATATCTGGTTGTGACATCTCATCAAAGTAAAATGTGAGATCAGACATAAATTTTGCAGCCTGCTCCTTTCTTATATTAGGAGATTTTCTTATGTATTTAGTCCAAACATCATACGGATATTCAAAACACAACATGTTATGACATGATCGTAAGCCATAAGCTTTTTAAATAAGCTCTTTCACAGAGTGCGGGCGACAGGAGTTCTGGGTAATATGTCAAGGGTAAAGGCCACATGAATGTAAAAAATCCGCCATTTCACTAGCCTCCATAGCAGGCTTTCTGGGGCCTTTTTTTGGCTCATAATACACTTTTGCTGGCCATTTCTATTTGTACTCGGTCGCTGATTGCTGGCGTTTTCTGATTGCCGGCCTCCGAAAACACCAGCAATCAATCAGCGACCGAGTACAAATAGAAATGACCAGCGAACGGTGTAATATGAGCCAAAAAAGGCCACAGAAAGCCTGCTATGGAGGCACATTTTGCGGGCTCAAATGGTTTTTGGACATTGACATCACGCAATTCTTAACAATGGTCGAGACGAGACTTTTTACTGCTGATGAACCATTACCTTTGACATATTAACCAGGATCCCTCGCTGTCGCTCGCACATGCTTACTGAACTCTGTGAAAGACGTTATTAATGGATTTTCGTAAACGTATACTATATAGGGTCATATAGTACAGATAGATATAGAGATTACGCATTAAGCACATTGTCGTATGCCGTAAGCCAGAAGTAGTATGTTCTTAAATACTGGGATTTCATACATGTATATGTATACAGTACTGACTTCATATGGAGAATTAGAATGCACTTATAACATGGTCGTAGGTCGTAAGCCATAAGTTGTACGCAAAGCAATCTGTGGTGACAAAATTACAGTAACAAAACCATAAAAAAAACTTTAAATTTCATCGTTCCGAGCGCGCTCATGTGCAGCGACAAGTGTTGTGGGTAATATGTCAAAGGTCGAGGCCCCTAAACTTACATACAGCACTCGTCTCTCGACCATTGTCTCGATTTGCATAATCAATGCCCAGACGTAATTTGTTTATGTCTCAAGGGCCTTTACCTTTGACCTATCACCCATAATTCCTGTCGCTGCACATGCGTACTTAGAGTCGTGCTCTCAGTCTCCTACGCAGAGACATCCAACGGCGCTAGCAAAACCGCCTCTTGTCTGTACTCTGCTATCTCAACCGTCACGATCAGTTCCTGACCACACTGCTTATAAACAGTATTAATGAACTAGCCTAGTCTTTGTTTGGCTGACAGTTGATTTGTGGCGACGCCCACAGGATCTGATCGTGACAGTTGAGATAGGTACAGACAAGAGACGGTTTTGCTAATCTCCAAGCAGCTCCTACGGTAGCATAAGATAGTATCAAAAGCTGGCAGAGGAGTGAAGCTGGCTTTGGAGTGTGTTTTGCTACATGGTAAATGGACACCTCTTGGCTGACTACGCTCCTTGGTCAGTTTGATACTATCTTATGCCATTGTAGGATCTGCTTGAAGTTTAGGTTTTGCTATCGCCGTTGGATGTCTCTACGTAGCAGAATGCGTCACTCTTAGACCAAACGTCCGTGACTAGAACAGAACAGACGACTGCTGCTCTTCTCCTCCGACCTGCTCGAAGAACATGAAGTCGATGAGGAAGAGCGCCCCAAGGAGCGTGGCCTTGACCTTCACGTCCAAGTCCATGGGGAACTGGATGCCGAGGTTGTCTGCGTCTGTGAAGGCCTCCTTCAGCAGTCCGCTCCACTGTTTGGAGATCTTCCCCACCTGTCATTCAGATATGGACACTTATCAGTCTGTTTATTTATCATATGCTGTCACTATTGTTAATACGAACGTCAAATAGAAAATATTGCCCTCGTCAACAGTTTTACTGAATAACAAAATTGATAATGAATGATCTGCAACCTTCTTCTGACTGGTTCACACCGCATTAACTCTATGTATAACACAGTTTGGGACCGCATTTGTAAATAATTTTAGAAAATAGAATTTACTTGCTTCGGAATCAAACACATTTGCATATCACCTTTGGAATGAAACTCATTTGCATATTACCTTTTGGGACTCATCGGGAACCATGACGTCAAACTCCACGTCCCCACAGAAGGAGCAGCTGAGACAGGGGCCCTCGATGACCAGCACCACGTCACCGGCGGCGTCCTCTATCTCAAACTTGGGCAGGAACGGGTGCCAGATCTGCCGCACCCACCCCACGGTGTTCCCGGGAGGGGCCTGGACTTCCAGCTCCTGTAATGGGGTAGGAAGTTAAGGTTTCAGAATCGGCTAAATTGGCATTTTGACCTTCCATTGTTTTCTCATTAATGAATTAAGAAAGAATAGAGCCCTAACGAATTTTGATAGATGGGCATAAAAGAATTCTAAATCTGATTTTGGGGGCCATATAGATGACGTCATCGGGTTTTATTGCCCCTGATATTAATTTTTTTCTATGAGAAAATACAGCACTTTCGTACATACCACTGCAATGAAACTATGTTTTTCATGTGCATAATGATGAAAGCTACAAACTCAGGTTAGCGCCAACTGATATCTGCTAATGATCTGGAATTATTAGAAAATGAATTTTTTAATTAGATGAAAACAATTATTTTCTAATATAGCTATGAGAAATGAGAAAACAATTGAAGATCAAAATGCCAATATAGCCGATCCTGAAACCTTACATAGAGGTGCATGTTTGGGGAGAACCACACCACGGGCACGTTAGAGAACCCACCACATGTGCGATGGTGCGGTGTGAGTGGTTCAAAACCTACAGTCCCGGGCCGCACCTTGGGCAATTACTGTCGTATTAAGGTCACCTGAGTGGCGCCAAATGGCAGCTCGCTCCAGACCCTTGCGATTTAACCCCGCCTATTGTAAACTCCTCGCAATTCAGCCCCAGGCTACCAAGAAAGAGTAGTCGGCCCACTCAATAACATTAACATACGATAGGCCACAGCAAGTTAATTTCATGACATTCTTTGCAGTCCCCCAACTTGATGAAAGACATTCTCCTACAGCAGAGTACCGTCAGTCATTTATGCCGTTGGGGACCGGGCGTTAGGAGGATGATGAAAGAGTGCGAAAAAATTGTGAAAAAAAACTTTCTGCCTAGATTTCAAGAATAGGCTTCATAAACGTTGTAATAAGAATTGAAGCGATAAAACATGGCAACATAGCCCAAAAGTCTTTCATTCCTGTATTCAAGAAGTGCACAAGGTGACGCTGGCGTTGCACACTTGGGTCACTCACACCTCTTCAACAACAATCATAGCTACTTTATGCCTTTTTTCCAATTTTGATACCTTCTCGTTGTGTGGACCATCTTCGTAGGGGAAATAGTGATAAAATCATTTTTTCTTCTTCAAAAATCAGGCAAAAATTGATAGCATTAATGCATCCATAAGATTTCCTTGCTGTGTGTGGCCTAAATCGCAATGAACGTTAGTACTGTAGGTTTAGAATCATACTCCATATTCTGTATGTACTGTACATACAATCAGTTAATCTTCGTGTGTTAGAATTTAGATTATTTACGTGTTTTGAAACACTTCATGTATTTGATTTTGTTCCCTTGCAATTAGCCCCAAGCGCATGAATGTGCAATAAAAGCTTTATTGTTATTTATTAATACATTGACTCTCACCTGTAGACAACAGACCCAGAAACAGTTCATGCAGCGTAGGGGGCGGCTAAAATGGATGATTTCCTGCTGAGAGTTGTCGAAAACCTTCATCTCGAAGGAGCGGACGTTTCCACAACACTGGCGGGTGCAGCAGTCGTTATCCTCCGCCGCGAAGTACACCTGCTGCCCCATTGAGTTCTTGATCTTGTACTTGTTGTCCCCTTCTATGCCGATGAAGGCCTCCAGGAGCTCGACTTGTTGTTTCACTAGAAGTTGATCGATCTGGGGGAAAAGAAGAAGCAGATATGTGCCGCAAGATACTGTAAATGCATTTAAGTTCGCGGCGATTTGATTTCGCGGTAGCAGAAAAAAGGCCCTTTCGCGGTGGTTTTAAATTCGCGGTGAAGCGGCCACAGCAAAAACCGCCAACATTGGTTGTTTTTTCAGAGGAATGTAACAGAAAACAACACAACTGACATACTATAATTACGTCACAAAGTGTGTTACCTATATACGGTCACTTGTTTTATTTTTCAGCAAGCCACAAAGTCAGGATTAGCCTTCGTAGAAGGTTTCGCTGACTGAAATATATAAATATAACGTTAATCATTCGGTCCTACGCTCTTAGAGAGAGGGACAGTGACTCAAACGTATTTCACACCCTTGAGGTTGAAGCTAAACAACGGCGTTTTTACATATGACTTCAAGAATTTGTTGGCAGGCCAAAAAGCAACCTACCACTTCGATTTGATGTGCATGTAAGTTCTGCTGCAATTCTACAACACGCCGCTGGAGGACCCAACTTAAATCATTTCGAGGTCTCTATCTATATACCACAGCTGAAGACAATTCATTCAGGCATTCATGAATTATAGACGGACGGACGGACCGGTGGTTGAACGGAGTCACACTGTCACACAAGCACTCGGACACAGACGCATTTACGTGTACACGCACACACGCACACACACACGCACACAAACCTCAAACACACACACGAGTACGCACGCACACACACACACGCACGCACACACACACACACACACGCACGAACGCACGCACGCACGCACACACACACATCAAACACACACACGTGCACACACGCACGCACGCACAAACACACACACACACACCTGCACACACACGTACACACACACACATTTTTGTCATTTCACATATTATTCTTTGACCTTGACGTTGACGTTGGCACATGGCAATAGATACTTTTTCCGATATTTTTACAATATTCGGCATGTATTTACTCATTTTGCAGCTGCTTAGCTATAGTACGATTTACAGTATGTTTGAATTTTTGTTTTGTAACGGCCAAAACTGATGCACGCGCAGACGTCATCCTTAATTAAAACAAATTGGCCTAACTGTGGTTAGCAGGGCTTGGAGTAGTGGTACTTTGCAAATACTTTGCAAAGAGAGATGGAGTGAAATTTTATGTATTTACTAGCGAATAACCGTCGGCATTTCTACTGTGAGTGATTGCCAATATTTTACATGTGGTGGCCAATACTTTGCTAACTCTATTCCAAACTATGAGATGCGGTCTCGGCATATGATCCCTAGAATTTTCCAGAAGCATTTTATTTCTGTGGTCTGTATACGTGTTCTTACCCTAGCCTCCTTCACCGGCCTCTCTGGGGGCATTGGCATAGGTTGTTGGGGGGTGTTAGGTCGATTCGCAATTTTTAACTGAGAATACGCCGGGAAGGAAAATGTGCCGCGAAAGGAATATTTACCGGGAAGCTTGTACTCGCCCCCTAGCTTTCATATCACAGTCCAGGACTCACATAGGAAAAAGGAGTTGACCAGTGAGCGCATCAGTCTGATAAATAATTCAATAATTTACAATATGTCGTGACACCAACATTTATGCTGTCGTTATGGAGAGTTATTGATTAATGTAAGGTAAATGTATGGCACGTAGAAATCGCGTGACCGTTGAATGGCGTATACGTGTGTGTGGCGTTGGGCGTCACGAATTGATTCAGATGCGCAGTTTTAGATCTAAATGATACCGAAATATGTATCATTTCGCAACAGTGCTAGAAATGATAGATTTGATTAAAGTGCGTCTATATAATGTATGTAGTTTTTTATCTGTATCTACATAGCCGGTATAAGCGCCCTTCGGAGTAACACACCAGCTACAACGCTATAGTTGTAGGTATTCATATACATACAAAATCGATTTGAGCTGAAATCCCGTTCAGAAACAGTTCAAAACAGTAACGTCCCAAGCGGTCATACCGACAAATGGAAAGAGCCATGTCAAAGCCTCCAAACATCTACTTGAAATTTAGGACATTCTTATCAGTAGTCAAATCTCTCTAAGTAGTATGTAATATAATTACGTTTTTCGTTTCATGCAGATTTGATTATATGCTAGCGACAATTAGCCTGGGTACCATCCGGAAAGTAGTTCGCTCCGGCGTTAATCATACACTATATACAGTCGCTTCTCGCTCTGACATTTATCATACACTATATATAGTCGCTTCTCGCTTTGACATTTATCATACACTATATACAGTCGCTTCTCTACTGCGAACATACACATGTAGGAGCGAACTACTACCCAGATTGTATCCAGGCTAGGCAACAGTGGAGTAGTGTAAAAGAAATATCTTATACATATTGAAATTTAATATTCAACTCTGGGGACCATATTACGCGGTATTGCAAAAACAAGAAAACGTTTCGCTATTAGCGTATTCAGATTTTCAGACCCTGGCAAATTTCAGTTCCTAGGAATCTGGCACGCTTTCAACCCGACATGACAGTGGCCCCTATCCAGATACTACACACTTATGGGGTGACACAATTTCGAATTGGACCACTGCAGTCCTATATTTAGCGTTCGAGATTTGGTCGTCGAGCAGATGTTGGGGTCAGAAAACTACGTTTCCTAATTGTCTACCATTTCAAAAAGGACCCTAACCCTAGTAGATAGCGTTTTGATTTATAAGTCTTCGAGTGTAATATCTCTCTCTCTCTTTGTGTACTAAGTATTGCAGATGCCTAAAAATCAGAAGAGTCGTTTAATACGATGTTTCAACCTTATATCAATTGTTTGAAAATGACATAGGAGAATGATGTTCAACGATGTCTCACCTCACATAGATACTCCAGCCCTGGGGGACATCCCGGGGGGCCTCTTGTCGGCGGCTGCATCCACTGGACCTGCCCGGGAGGGGGGCCGTACCCAGGCTGGGGTCCCGGCGCACCATAC
This sequence comes from Branchiostoma floridae, assembly GCF_000003815.2. Taxonomy (NCBI): domain Eukaryota; kingdom Metazoa; phylum Chordata; class Leptocardii; order Amphioxiformes; family Branchiostomatidae; genus Branchiostoma; species Branchiostoma floridae. Next base: position 3,913,146 of record NC_049983.1, read on the forward strand.
CCGGGGCCGGGCGGCTGCACAGGGGGAGGGCCGTAGCCTTGTTGTGGGGGAGGGTAAGCAGGTTGGGGCGGGGCGGGGTATCCCTGCTGCGGTGGGGGGCCAGGATAACCCCCTTCAGGAAGAGGGGGGTATACAGGCTGAGGGGTTGGGTAACCCTGTGCGGGAGGGGGGTACCCTGGGTACCCGGGCTGCCCTGTACCGGAATCCGGCTGGTACGCCATCTATAGCTGGAGAGACGTCAGAACGTGAATGAATAATGCATTCCTCCCGTGGGATTCTGTCTGACGTACTGCAGTAAGTTGCTAGGCGGCGCGCATACACAACCTCGTTCCACGGCCCCCCAAGAAAAATACCTGAATGATATGGTATATGATTTTATAAGGCCACGTTGCCTTGATATGGATATTTTTGGCAGTTTCCAAAACTAACGGTGAAAGGTTTTCAACCATACTATAAATCGTACAAAGCAGCTTCTAAAAAGCAAATAGATGGCGTGGATTGCAAAAACAAGTATCGGAAAATGTATACATAATGTCATAGGATATTTCAAGGTCAAAGAAGATGTGAAAGAACAAAAATGAAGAATCTACTGTTCGGTATACTGTACTCTTCCTGACCACTTAGATTTTATCATGAAGGCAACTTTTTGTCAAACTTTTTTTATTCGCACGCTCGCATATACGTTTTGGGGTTCATAGAGGATGTCATCAAATCAACATGGCCTAAATGTGATATACTTTCGTGAAACGATAACTGCCTGATAAGAATCAATAAGCCATAAATTGAGTACAGAAAATGTGTTAGCGGCCACCTTTCCATCATCATCGGTCAACGTGCTAACACACGACGGGGTTATACCGCCCCTTACGGGGTGACAAAGGAGCTTTAATTGATAAAAGCTCCTTGGGCGTGACGTACCCTTTCGCTGGCAAATTACAAGACGGGGATGCGCCAGGTCCGGCACTTAACACCGTCCGGGTGAATGATATAAATCACCATGTGGCTGATACGAGACAGAGGTTCACCAGGAAATCCGGGTGATTTGAAGTAAATACAGTAGAAGCCGCTTAATTGCACGGCCTATTTGCCAGTGAATCTCGTGCAATTATCCGGCTGGTGCAATAATGCGAAGTTATCTAGCTGGACCGCACCAGTTTGGGATTTTGAGATTCCGTTCAGTTAACAGGAGTGTGCGTTAATCCGATGTGCAATTAACTGGCATTTACTGTATATGCGATAAACTGACACCCATTGGCACCGGTACCATTTGGTGAGTTATTGGCGTCCGGTAGCGAACGCCTTTCGCAAACATTAAAGGTGCGCTTTTACCACACGTGCGTCACGCTTTTGTCACTGCGGGGTTCGTTCACTGCGTCACTGTTTTATCATTTTCTCCGATTTTTTTTTCAAGATAGATATTGCGCCATACGTAAAAGTATGACTAAGAAGACGACAAAATACATAAGTAGGAAATTTCTTTGAGTATCTTTCGAACCCCCACAGTGAGAGTGCACCTTAAGCATTTTTTAAATTATTTTTTCCGATTTTTTATAATCTAAATATTGCATAATACGTAAATGTATGACTTAGAAGACGACAAAGTACACAAGTATGAAAATTCGTTCTTTACCGCTGAAATTCTTTGAGTATCTTTCGAACCCCACAGTGAGAGTGCACCTTAAGCATTTTTTAAATTATTTTCTCCGATTTTTTATAATCTAAATATTGCATAATACGTAAATGTATGACTTAGAAGACGACAAAATACACAAGTATGAAAATTCGTTCTTTACCTCTGAAATTCTTGAGTATCATTCGAACCCAGCAGTGAGAGTGCACCTTAAGCATTTAGAGGATTCTGGTTGGAATCGCTAAAGAGTTTAAGTCACCAAAATACAACATTCAACAGTTAGTTTGGAAGCTGGCGCAACGGCTTGCGAAAGAAAACATTATTCTACTGGGGAATAGTGCATAAACATCGTTATAACGTAAGACATTACATTATTTGCTTTTTTGCTTCTCGAAAGAACGTTATTTGTGAGCCGTTGTGCAAGTTTTAAACATGCTGCCATGTTGGAGATGATTCTTTGATCATGGGGCCGATGTTCAATATCATAAACTTTTTTTCTTTATAATTCTTTATTATATTTTCACTGATAACACATAACAGAAAAAGAAGAACCTTCCTTAAATATTAACCTATACAAGTCTATCAGCCATATTGTATACTTAACAGCTCATAAAGTATGATTATTATTATGTAATAACTAACGTTATTCATTTTGGTTATCAAATCATTACATATCATAAACTTTGTGCAAAATGCTATGTTATCAAACAATAATATCATGATGAAATTTGATGTTAGATATTTCTAAATCCAGATGTCACTGGTGTTGTAAGACTAAGAGCTGAAACCCTAATCCCCAAGCAGATGTTTGAGAGGCTAAATCGCAACATTTTCCTCGTCGACAGTCTTTTTCTGTCTAAACTGAATCTCGAACTGACGTCGAAAAATCAAAAGTAAGCTAACTTTTTTGGACAAAAGTTGTACATTCGTATAGCAAACCCACTGTGTCGAGAATCTATGCGACCTATGGTGGATTCTCAGAATCAAAGGTAGTGTTTCATCGCCGGGTTTCACATATCAGGTTTCAGTGACGTGACCGAAACTCACACGACCGAAACTGATTACACGATCTCTCGTTGGCTGGGACTCCTCACGTGACAACGGTTGGACGGACTGCAATTCAAGCGCTTCAAGGAGCCAAGAAGTAGGTTCACCGCGAGTAGCTCTCTCGAAAATACTCTAAAAAGCAGATTTCTTTATAGCGAAATGGACAATTGAGTATCATCCCGATCCACAAGTTTTCACATTCTGAATCAGGTTCAAGTTCAGGTCCGGACCTGGACCTGATCCTCTGGACCTGAACCTGAACCGGACCTGAAATTTCTGTACCGGTGCCCACCCCTTGTGTCGAGAATCTGTACGACCTGCGGTGTATTCTCAGAATCAAAGACTGTGTTTCATCGCCAGGTTTCACATGATGCTGTGACGGGACCGAAACCGTCTACACGATCTCTCGCTGGTTGGCCTCCTCACGTGACAACGGTCGGACTGCAAGGAGTAGGCCCAAGAGTAGCTGTTATAGACCCAGAAAATTGATCAATTAACAGAAATATTCTTTGTTTAGATTCAAATGAAGACAAATAAGACTTTTGTTGTTGTTGTTGTTGCCTAAAGCTTAATTTTTGAATGCAAGAAAATATACTAAAAGCACACCCCTGTGTTGAACATCTGAATGGTATGTCCGTGATATGCGGGCGTGGTTAAGGTCAAAGGTCGTGCCGGCAGCTCTCACATGATGCAAGACGACTGGACCGAAACTGGACCGAAACTGAACACTTGTATAAAACGTTAGTGCCATAAACGTTTATTACAGTTCATTGAGAGCGTCTCACTCAGAGTGGAAACCCATAGATTCATCTAGGGCCCAAGCCTGTCTTTTTCACGCCACTTGTAGGCCCACGTGCCATCTGGTAAGTTTCAAACTTCAGTGATTCAATGATAGAGAAATAATATTCAATAGTACATTGTACTAGTGGTTGTTATACACTGTAACACATTGTATTCGTATTGTAACTAGATCTTATCTAGATCTGTAACTATACAGCAAAACTAACGATGTCGCGGGTTCCTCTCTCAGCACTCGGAAGTCTTGTGCCGAAGTTACGACTCCGCACTAGGTGTGTCCGCAGTGCACTTCAGCACTGGGAAACTCCGAATCAGCACTGGAAACCGAGTGCTGAGAGGGTGCCCTTTTTGGACCCCAAGTGTATGCATAGCCTGGCCTTATGGATTTTTAAAGCTAAATTTGAGTAACTGACATTCTATCATTCTACTAAGCTCAGAGTGAATTGGACAGAAGGCAGCACAGTTTGATCATGATGTGGGTGGGGTGGTTACAGACCGGTTAGACTGGTGAGGCCGGTGAGGCTAGGGTTTACGGAAAAGCCTGGGCCCAGGAGCTGGGCTGGCTAGCCTGAAAGACTACCTTTTCTGGGCCCCAAGGCTATGCATGGGGTTTGGCCTGCAGCTGAAGTTTTTTTAATAAAAAAACTGGGTCAATGACAATCCCAGCTGTGGGTGGGATGGGGCTGGGATGGGGAAAGGTAACAGTTGATCATATTGCTGGGCTTGCAATGAATAACTAAACCAAGACTGGAAGAAAACAATCATAAACTAAATTCCAAGTATTCAACAGAAAATGCTGGAAATGTTAAGACTGAAGGGGAGGGGTACTAGGCGAAATAAAGAATACTAGGATGGGTCAGGAAATGATAGCGCACAACATCAAATTCAAAACAGATGTCATGCATGTATGAGAGTGTGTGTCACTGTGTGTGTGTTTGTACATGAAATTTCTTTGTAGAAAAACTGGGTCAGTGGTAACCCAAGACAACAGTTGGTCCTCTAGGATAGGGGCTGTTTGCCAAAACATCAAATTTGAAACAGATGTCTCAAACGTCAAGAGTCAGTGAGCATGGATGTAGGAATGGATGTATGTTATGTGTTTATATGTGTCAATTGTATGTGAGGGGGGGGGTGTATAATATGATGTGTAACGTTGGTCTTGTCGTGCTATTCGTTTCTCTCATGCAGGACAATTACTGATAGCCACTATAAGTATTGTAGGAATGACTGCCATTATAGTCAAAGGAAAAGTAAATGTACTAATAACCCTTGAAGTTACAGTAGTTGATGTTGATTGTTCATTGCTGTAAACCATTGAACCCCAATCCCCCATAGATATGACCTGTTGCCTTCTGTCCAATGCACCCTGCATGCACTGGAATTGTCGGTTACTCAGTTGTAGGTTTTAAAAAATCTAAGAATGGGTCAAACCTACCCATCAATAGCCTTGGGGCCCAAAAAGGGTGGCCTGGCTAGCCTACAGGCTAGCCTGCTGGGCCCAGGCTTTTCCGTAAACCCGTGAGGCTATGGGACCGGTGAGGTGAGGTGAGGAGACTGATTCATCATTGCCATATCCCAACTCAACACGTCCCCCACCCCATGAATATGACCAAACTCGCCTTCTGTTCAACGCAACCTAAGCTGGAATTTCTGAAACCTAGTTTTACCTTTAACAGTTTAATTAGGGGGTTAAACCCCCATGCACACCCTTGGGCCCAAAAAGGGACTAGTATTTTTTCTGCCAACCCTCCTAATAAACCATGGGTAAAAAAAATTGTACTCGTGGCCCATGAGTTATCGACAGTAATGGCTGTAGTCAAACTGGTTTGGCATGTCCCTTTCATCTATCAATAAGTGAAAGATTGGTTGACTTTTGCCCTCACTAGTGTTACTCATTAAAGTTGCATATTTATTTCAAATGAAGCAGCATTAGTCCGGTATGAGACCTTAAAGGTTCTGGAAAGTGATAAATGTTGGGCTGGCCGCTAGAAGCACGATTTAGTCTGGCTAGCATATTATGTTACACTCCTAAATATCAATGCAACCACCGTCAAAAGTAAGGTGCAAAACTACAATCTCGGGGGCACAAAAGTTCATACTCATTGTATATTCAAGAGTGCAAAAGACAATCATTGCAATATGGTATCATATTGTCTGACGTACATGTTTATGAATTTTTTTTCCCTTGTGCCTGCTGGGTACACTTATTTGAAAAAGGAGCTGACCTATACTAGTACATACATATACAAATTTTTAATGACTCGATCTTGTGATTCAGTGCTTACTTTATTCAGGTTTTTCCATCTTATCTTTCAGTCCCACAAGTCTGTCTGAGACTTGCCACAAGTCAGGGGTGCGTATTTCAATTGAGTTGTTAAAAAAAAATATGGTAGCCTGTAAGGTCTGGACACGTCAGTTGGTCGCTATATATGAACACCACTGTTACTAGAGCTGTGTGCCTTAACAAATAAGTAGGTACAGGTACAGGAAACGCTAGTTCACCTTTATCCGATGGTTAACCTATATATAGAAAAAACAATTTGAAAGTATTGGGGGATATTTGACAGACTGTGGTTTCAAACCGTATATTGAATATCTTGCAATTTCAAACGTCCTTTGACTTGATACTGTATCCCTAATTACCTTGTTTTTTAAAAAAAAACGGATATAGGTTACCCCACAAATAAAGGTGAACTAGCGTTACACACTGGTTTAGGTACAGGTCCGGATCTGAAGCTGTACCTAAGACGCACTTAACCCATTCAAATAATGGCTGATCTTCGATGACGACAAAAGCATGTTTGAACAGATATATACAGTGTTAAATTGCACTTAATAGACACGAGGCTATTGCATAGGATCTATAATTCCTCACCATCAACACCACTAGTAGGGAGTATTTTATGGAAACTAAGACGAAAATTGTCCCCATGTTGACAACAAGAAACCCGGTGTAAAAATGCATTTTTCCTGAATGCTAACATGTTTACAAAATGTCCCTGCAAGTTTGGAATGTGCTTTTTACGATTTGAAGGCCCTGTTTGCACTAATTTGAAGTGAAACCTTTTGTCAGTTTCCTTGTAATAAGTGCTAAGTGACAGATAGGCAATCCCTCTGTGCAGTTACATGTGTTGTGGATTAAATAGGTGCAGTACCGGTACACCAGGGTTCTGGTACTTTCGACCTACTGCCACCAGTATCTAATTGATTGTACTGGTACTGTACTGGTACAATATACCGGTACACAGCTCTAACACAGTTGAATTTGTTTTGTGTAAAATCATTAAACTTTGATTTGAACTCTCAGAAGAGATGGCAGAGAGTGAGACACCTGACAGCTGGGAAGAGCTGGATGAGGAGGCAGGGGAAGCACCTGACATCTCAAATGATGCAGCTACAGATGCAGCAGCAGATGGAGAGATACCTGATACAGCTGACAGCTCCGATGATAGCTATGAGGACCCCGAGGAAGCAGCAAGGCCAACATCCCCTCCATTCGATTCCCAAAGGAGGTTATCCTCTGATGAAGATTCAGGTAAAAGTTTCCATGAATGATCTTTATTTTCAATGAATAATGATCATTATTTTCTTTATAATGTTACTAAATGTGTTAGAGTATAATTACTAAAGAGAATTTGCATAATATAACAGTACAGAAACTGAAATTAGGTTAAGTTCATATTTAATGTATCAATGACACAATAATGGGTAGTCTTCAAGCAGACCCTATGGTGCCTTAGAAATAGTATCATAGCTGGGGACTTAGTATAGCAGTGTCCGTTTGACTCCCTTTGCAGGCCCTTTGGCCGGCTATCTCTCTTTGAAACTCTTTGGCCAGGGCTATACTCCTTTGCCAGCTTTGATATTATCTCTAAGGCACCGTAGGGTCTGCTTAGAGACTAAATAATGGGTATCAGTATTCTATCTTTAATAACAAAAAGATTCAAGAGCTGTATGCTATCTTTAAAAACAAAACAAAAAGGTTTTAGTGCTGTAAACTATGTGTAAAACCTTACATTGTAGATCAAATTCCACATAGACCTCCTAAAAGAATTATGATTTGATTTTGAAAACATGATTTTATTTAAAGATACTACAGTCAGTGAGTCAGGGGAGTCAGATGGTGCCATGGAAGATGGAGATGACAGTGAAATAAGTTCTGTTGCTAAGATGTGCCTGAGGCACCTCCCAGCTGATAACTACATCAAGCCACAGTAAGTACAATGTACATGTATTGTCATCTTACTAAACATATTAGCTATGTAAAATGCTTTAAAGTTCACAGGGAGAAAATGGAGTGTTTGCAGTGATTTTGTGTTTGCAAAAGCACAGTCATACTAACACTTGTAACAGTACTGTATGGAAACCCTTGTGCTTTTACTGACACCGGAAAACCATGTGCTATTAGCTACTGTACATGTCATTGGGTAATGTTGCTACAGACAGGCAGAACTATTTGGCTTAAGTTCTGGCATGATCAACTCTTACCGGTCTACTGCCTACCCTTTGGATATGTGTTCAAGACAATCTTGAGAAAGCCTGACTATAAGAATTTTTTTTTTCTTGAATGTAAGTTCATCTGTGATGGTAGTTAACATAATGATACAATTTTTAAGACTTTATATCCGTACACAAAATAAAGCGCTTACCAACAAGCTTTCTATCAGTCCTCTGATCCTTCTCAAGTTGTAATGACCCAAAACCTAAGTGACGGCATTATTGCACCTGGTGGGATTATAAAAGTTGATGTTACATTTCTGGTAAAATTAAGAGTGAAGCCTAACATGTACATGACATACAATTCTTATTTCATTGCAATTAAAATTCTCCTTGCTGCCTACAAGCACCTGGTGGAATTGTGAAAGTTGATGCTGCATCTCTGGTGAAATTAAGAGTGAATCCTCACATGTACATGACAATAATTACAATTCTAATGTTATTGCCATTAAGATTTTCCTGGCTGCCTACAAAGTGTTATGAATGTTTGGATTCCAAACAGCTCCTTCAGTGTGCTTAAGGCTAATAAGTTGTATGAAGTCTGCAATCTTGCTCTCCCTATGCTGTGTCCAGATGGGTGAGCCTGTTACATGACTTTGTGGACTCAGAGCTGTTCATCATCGATGGGGATTCTCTGCTCCTGGAGCTGCTGTCAGAGGTAAGACACAAAAGCACACATGTTATACATGTACGTGTATATAAAAATACTTTATTTGTAATGTAGCTTTTTGTGATTTCATCCCAACTGATGAAGTAGTGTCCATCTGTGTGTGTGTGTGTGTGTGTGCATGCATGTGTTTGCATGTGTGTGTGTGCATGCTTGTTTGTGTGTGTGCATGTGTGTTTAAGTGTGTGCATGTGTGTGTGTGCATGCACATGTGTATGTGTGTGTGTGTGTGTGTGTGTGTGTGTGTGTGTGTGCCTACTGTGCATTTCTGTATGTGTGAGTGACTGTGCGATTGTACCACATGAGTGTGTGTAATACTATGTGTTTATGTTAGAATGAGTGAGTTTGCATTGTGTACATCACAACGTGTGTATGCATGCAAGGTGAGTTTGAGAGCTTGTATATGTGTGTGCATATTTTTGGCGTTGTGTGCGTGTGTATGTCTGTGTGCCACTTTGTGATGTGTTGTGCATAATGCATGTGTATATTGTGCGTATGAGTGTATTGTTTTGTGTGTATTTGCATACAATGTCATATATGTTAAAATATGTATGTGCATTGTACCTGTGTGTGTGCATGTGTGTGTTTTTATAGGACTTGTGTGTTTTCTGTGTATTCTGTGTGTACATGCATGTCATGTGTATGTTTGTGTGTGTACGTGGTTGGAGAGCAAGTAGACCTTTCAAACAACATTCACCATCTTTTGTCAGTGACTGAGGACTTCGTGTTTGGTTTTACCGTGTGACCTGTACTTAGCTCAGTGGGGCAAAAATGTGCAATAAAGGTCTTCATTCATTCATTCATTTAAAACCTTTAATCCATCAAATAATGACGAAAAACAGCGGATGATGTCTCAGAAATTTCTGACCATTTCTGGGCCTAAATCTCCTGTACATTTGTAATTTCCAGGTAAATCTGGACTGGGTCAGTGGAGGACAGTACCTGCACTTCATCTTCCTGCTGGAGAGGTTCCTCCACACCTTTCAGCAGCTCGGCGGAATCTTCCACATCGTCTTCTTCGGAGACATGCGGGTCCTGTGGGCCGGCTGTCCCTCCATGTCCCTCGCTCGTGAAGTCATGATACTCCACCTCCAACAGAACACTCCCTACACCGTCACAACCTACATCCCATCAGCTGACTCCGAAGACTGGATACAGTATCTTCAAAAGAACAGGCCGGCCTTCGTTGCGCTCTCTGACGGCAACCAGAACCTTCCTCTAGGGCTACCCAAGGATGCGGTTGTGGCAGTGTTTAAGACGTTGTTTCTCCACGTCTTGAGAGGGCGGGTGAACTGCGTGTTCATGTCAGAAATAGAGCACACGGCGACCAAGGCATACGGGTTTTACCTTGAGTACTACCCTCACAAGATGCTAAAGTGGTTAAAGGTACTGGTTCTAGCTGTATGGACACTTCTTTCAAGTACAAAGTAGTAGTAATTTGATCTAGCACTTTCCATTCTTATTTAGCCTTAAGCCACACCCATACATGATCTCATTCATATCACTCAGTTTAACACAGATGAGAGGGGCCTGTTGTAAGAATTTCCTTGGGGGCATGTTGTCCCTGGAGCCGAGGAGCTGACCTGTGTAACATACATTCTCATAATTCCACCAGGTGCCATTATACCGTCACCTCAAAAAAACGTTGTTAATGTTATAGAGGCCTTCTCAACTCCTAAATATCTGAATTGTATTACATTTTAATTACAATATTTAACATTCTGTGTTCAAGACAGTCTTGGGAAGACCTCTATACTAACGTTTTTTGAGGTGGCGGTATAATGACACCTGGTGGAATTATGAGAATGTATCTTAAACAATGCCCTTGAAACATTGACATTCAGGCTAATTTTTCTTAGGCCATCAAATTCACAAAAAAAATGTAACTGTAAGTGTAACAGTAACTGTTTAGTACTGGCAGTTCCATCTGGACAATTTTCTGACAAAATTGACTTAGCACTGTTGAGAGGCCAAGGAAAGCCAGCTCCACAGGGCCTATAATATATACATTATACATGTCAGAACTGATTGGGACAATATTGCTATTAGTCCTAATGTCGCTATAATATGATAGTACTATAATGGTGTGAGAGTCCATAACAATGATAGCTTCGTCGAAAGCACATGAGAACTTGACTTTGTAGTATATTTAGCATTTTAATATTGTCTATGATGATTGCTTATGGATTAAACAACAATTTATAAACTAAATAGAGCTTGAATTTTCATATTTATTAGGCCTACTTGAAGTACAGGCAGGAAGGACAGCACCCTTCAATGTTGAGTGTTCTGCAACAAAATGCAACAGAAGACTGCAAAGATGCAGAACAGGTATTATCTTTTATTTATCTATTGATATGTATAATATATATAATGCTGTAAAAAGTACATGTAATAGTTAAGTTTTGATGCTTGACCTTTTACCATGTTGTGAAAGTCGTTTGCAACAAGTCAATATTATGATGGCTTTTATTGAATGCATGTACGTTTAAGAGCAATTTCAACTCTCAGACATTATCATTTGACCATCTTTAAGTTTGTGTTGTGTTTCATGAAATACATTTCTGTATGATGAGGTCATTGTGAAATTCTCTACTTAGTACTACTCGATCTCATAAACTAAGAATCTTCTCAGTAAATGTAATTGATACTTCAAATTAATACCTCTTTGATCTTATTTTGTTCAGCTAAGAGCAAAATTGTTAAAAGTGCTGAGCCTGGGTTCATCACTACCAGGAGGTGTGAGAGACCTTGTGACAGTAGTGGCCTGCTCTCAAGTGCTGGAACAGGGACTAACAACTGCCGATCCACAAGTAAGCTTTCAAAATTTCTTTGTATTCAAAGTTCTTTGAATTCATCTGTGAATAGTTAAACTCACAACGGTTACCGTTTCTTTTTTAACCGTTGCCTATCACCATTTTTGAGTGCATTGTACAAATTTACCTAAATCAGTAACCATACATTATTATATATTATCATATAGCCAGATGGAGTTGGCCAATCAGAGGCCCCCATTTCCCATGGGTTATCAGGCAGTAACCTCAAAAGTGGTCGGTTATTAGAATAACCGACCACTTTTTGGACCGCACCATTATACAGGGGACAGTCATGAATTTTTTTTGTACTGTTGTTTGTGTGTAAACCATACATAACTGTCAAAAATATTATGATTGATTGGTTATGTTAATTAGGGCTCCACATGGGGAATATAGGGATACTTGAAAAGGAATTATGCTGATTTTACACATTTTCATTATGGCTTTCTAACGTGATTAAGCCGGTACCTTCCTAAATCACTTCGTATATACGTACTTTGTCGTGCTCAAGTGAAAAGGCTCTGCATGGGGGGTACCAGCACTCCACTTAATACATGTAGTTTGTATTGCAAATAAGCCACATGTTGATGCTGATATGCTATCTCACAAACAGATGATTAGTTAAAATTATTAGTTAAATGATGATGATGAAATAGTTTAATGTTTGTATTATATATACACACTATTGTACAATATATATATTGCAAATGTATTTTTATGTAATGTATTAAAGTGTTTATTTGTTATAAAGGAATTTGTGTGAAAAACTGTCAGTTGGATAGGCTATATGATAATAACGTTAATGCCCCGCCTTATCCTCGGTGTATAT